>NW_023592822.1:0-11988 GCF_014839805.1 Manduca sexta | reverse complement strand
TAAAACAAGCTTACCTTAAGTTTTTATACATGCTAGTGAACAGCGGCAGCGCCATCTCATCTATGCCAACGTGAGGGTCGAACCTCCAAGTACCGCCGATGTGTCTCGATGCCTCAAACAAGGTGAAGTTGACGCCATACTGTTTCATGCATGCCGCGCGGTGGCGAGACCCGCAGAAACCGCCGCCAATAATGCAGGCGCGGTTTGCGTGCTGAAACAATTACATTATTCAGTCTCAAATATTCTATTAAATGAAGATTAAGTTTTAATAGCATAAGAGAATTGCAGGAATACATTAATAATTTAAGGTTAGATTTTAATAAAGATTTCTTATGTTTAAGCGAATGAAGACATTAAATAAAACTATTTTACCGTGATAAAATCCGCAAATAATTAAACATTTTAATACATGGATACGATTAACAGATATTTTAACTCACAATCACACAAGCCGTACTAAATATAGATTTTAATTTGCCTACCTATAGACATATATTATCTCACCTGTGGTATGCCTATACTTTACTAACAGAATTTGTTACAAATCGTCATTGCAATCGTTATTATCACCATAGAACGTTGTGTGTATATGCAATTTGCATGCATCATGGTCGTTCAACATAGTTTGTGTCTCACAATGCGGGTCGCGATTGTTTCTTTGATATGTGATAACAATAACTAACAACGCTATCATCATCACAAGCGTATTTTAGTTGGAAATATAAGTATGCACGCAGTACATACGCCCATAGAATGAAATTATATAATAGCGTATTATGTGTGTATTAGTTGATTGCTTTTTTAAACCTTGTCCTTGAAAAATACGTGTAGCGGACAGCAGTAATTGAATTTTAGAAAGACTTATTGTTAAGAAGGTTAATAACTAAGGCTTGTTAGTAGGCTTTTAGTTACTAGATAATGTAAGGCTTGCTTGAATTATTCGCTTTTTTTCGTATAAAAGACGATTTAAGACAAACCAAACAGTATAAATATCTGAGAAATTAGCAATTATAATGTTAGAAGTAATCTGTTTTATATCCTTGAATAATATTATAATTATTTACGTATATCACTTATAACCTAGTTGACACAAAATTAAATAAATAGAGCTTCAGTTGCACAGCCGACGAGAAAAAATAAATATACAAAGGACCATCAAAGTTATGCTAATACATATGTAAATATTCTCGAAGTGCATAATATTTTTGTTGATATTCTGTGTGTTTCCACAGATGTTTAGGAGTTATTAATGCATAAGGCTGCAGTCACACACAGCCAAGTAGTATTTGAACAAAAATAACACAATACAGGGGCCTTATTCTCTATCCCGCACGTTATTTTGACAGTGCGTAACAAGCACGTAACACAACGCATCATGTTTAGGACTATAGAAATTTGGCTTACAGAATACCATTCCACGCACATTTCTCGAAGATAACATGACACAGCCGCGTTACGCGTTTACACTAACATACAGAATAAGGGCCCAGCAAGGCAATATAATCATAGTATAATCTTTGACATTTACTTAAAATATTATTTGCGGCAAGATAATGTTAACTGACAACGTATTTGATAAATAATATCTAGTTATCTTAAGAACATTTTAGTAGATTTTTTATTAATGTAGAAATAATTCGTTTTAAGTATTAATAAGAATGTTAAAGATAACTTATATTCAGCATATCACTTACAAACATCCGCAAGCAGTGTACTATAATTATACTTAATATTATAAAAGGTAAAATAGTAGGTATATAAATATTCCACGTCGATATGACGCTACAATAAAATTATATATTTCGAATATTAAATAATTATGTTTCAAAGTATGATTCACAAACAAGATGGAATTTCGTTTGGATTAAAATATAATCAAAAAAATCTATCCCCATTAAATATGAACATATATTACAGTATCAACGAATAAATAGCTATTATTTATCATTAATAAAATGTAATGGATACCAATCCAACTATGTGGATTTATTATATAAAATAAATGATATAGCCTCTGAAGCATTTAGATGAAGAAAGACATTATTCTCATCTAACATATGTTGCGCAATGAGAAAAAATTAATCACAATTTTAACTAAGTATCTTTAGTATTCATCCTTTATTGCTTATGGTGTTTTTTGTCAACAATGAAGTTATTGCCAGGTGTAGTAATATTTTATATAGTTGCAAGTCCACTATAGTGTAATTAGAGAACGGAATAGCCTTGTAATTCGCTGTTTTGCCTGTTATTTGAATCTAACAGGTGTATTAGGTAGCTTGTCAAGGACCTGTACGGATGAATCGGCCATATTATTGCCAACATAATGAAAAAAATTATATATTCATTTTATTTACATGAATAGTATTGACTTGACTTATTAAGTTATTATATGCTTCTATTTTAAAGATATGGTGTCTATGAAATACGATTAATAATTTCGAATATTAATGTAATTTGATGTTTTACGAGTTTCTTTCTAAATGTTAATTAATATTATCACTTAAATGCCATATTGTAATTTTCTTAATATATTGTGAAATTCATATTCAAATTTATGCTTCCGAATAACATTAATTCTTTCATTGTTGTCGCAGTTTGCAAATGTTAATAAAATATTTGCTCTATCCAACGGCAATACAAAACTGCTATTGACTATTATTTTGCATAAGATTAACATGAAATATTAACTTCCTTGAAACAAGTTCTCAATATATGAATAACATTGTTCAATACATCGATATGTCATACATTACCCGATATAATTATTTGTATAATGTATAGCTAACTAAACCGGTATAGTATAAGTCATGCGTGAACCCTTCACCAGATTACCTGTTCCTAATGTGGAAATCTATTACCACGGTGCACAAAGCATGCTAGATAAGCTGAGTACCGAGAATATTGAACCACGGAGATTGCAGAGTGTAAACATGACCATACCATATTACTTGACCATATTATCATTATTGCTGTGCCGACCTACAACGATTGTTGATTGATTGATTGATACAATAACCATCATACCGATCATAATATAAATTAGAAAAATAGGTTTCCCTATACTTTCTTTTATTGGATCGCCATTGGTGATACATCAAGAATAAAAAAAACAAGGAATTATTTTATACTATCCAGTTATAGACAACAATAAGACAAGATATTACATCGGAGATAATTAAGATCACCAGTGTCTACAATTTGATTTAAGTATGCCAAAATAAAGGTAATATTCCTGCCCTATCATAAAATATTTTTTTAAAGAGCTTACCTACTGAGGAATCCAACTAAAGTCGGCAACTAAGTTATATCATTCTCGAAGGGAAAAACAGTATATGTACCAATAATTGCGCAGTTTTTAAGGAACTTGTATTTCGCTGCAGATACTTTCTACCGCTCTAAAGTAAAATGTAAACAATAGCATATATTTATAGTAATAAACCAAACCTATTTTTATCCAGTGGCAGCTCTAAACGAAACGAGGGCCCAGGCGAAAGCAAAAACAAATTCCCCGTTTTAACAGTTTCGTCGGGAAGATCGTAAAAGGTCCTCCAGGCCGCCTCTGGATATATTTCTTTATATTCTATTCCATATACGTGTATTGCATGCTTTTCGGTTCTTTTAATTTACACGAATTGCGCCCGCTGCGGCACAACGATCAACCGCTTGAGCTAGATAGTTTTTTTGTCGAATTCAAAGTCGAACCCGGATATAATTATATATGTACACAGACGTTAGGTATGTGAGATAATAAAATCAAATCAATCTTTAAAGTACTGCGTAAATAATAAATTACTCCGGTTCAATAGTAAAACAGATTACGTAATGACGTATAAGTTTTTGTGACATTGTCTTCCCTATAGACCTATTTTTTTAATAGGCGTCTCTATAGTCGACACCAGGGTAAACCTGCGAATCAGATACTGGATTTCTCCAGGTTAGAGACTCCAGGAGCCCGGAAGAGAGTTGGGAGGGAATATATGAGGGAAGAAATTGTGGGAGAAGGATAGGAACCCTGTTTTAGGATTGGCGGAGGGGAGAAGGTGGGAAAATTTTCGCAAGCCCTCATAGGCCTCAATGCGTATTTTCTACAAAGAGGTATACACACTCAATTCCGTGCTTTAGGCCCCGGTAAATGTTTTCCCGTGCATGGGCGCGTATTCGGTGCATTCCTATGGACTAACTCGACCGAAATGGTACGTACTATCTCACATAGAACTAACTTGATGTGACTGTTTTCCTGTTGCATTTCGTACTGTCAGCGAGGAGGTAGGAGACCGAAGAAATCCCTTTCTAATCGCCAATCTTCCTCTTTGAAGGCACCAAAGCATTAATACAACAGTAATTAATTTAGCAGTATGATTTCTCATGTGACGAAAATTATAGTATTATTATTGTGACTCCCTTACCCGTTTTCTACATTACTACATACATTACACTCTTAAAACTTAATTCAAGTAGTAACAAATAATTTAGCTTAAGTATTTTTCATCAAACAAAACTGTAAACCATTCATTGAATTCGCAATTAAGAATGATTAAACTTCTGAAGAAAAGACACAAACGCGCGCCACTAATGTAGAGATTAAAACAATTATGTCAAAGTTTAATTAATTTTCTTTGCTACCTATCTATTATTCTTTCGAAATCATTTACGACCAATACCATTAAAATATATCAACTGCTAATTAACATTACCGGTAAGAATAAACAAATGAAAAGAACTCATCTGTAAACATGTCAAACAAACTTTGTTCTGATTGGTCCATTCTTGCTATGGATCTGACGGTAGCGTTTAGGATCGTTAATAGGAATTGGCCATTAATTTAATATTTCTTATCCTTGCAAATATAATGAAAACATGCCTATTTGAGTGTACTTTCATGCACACGAAAACGATCGAAACAAGTTTTTGCAGTTTTTAACAAGTTTAATATTTCAAAAATAGAGTCATTTTTGTTTACGGTAAAACAATAAACATGCAAACAAAGTCAATTAAATAAAATTACGTCATACAATGGATTACGTAAGACCGCCCATGGATTCATGGTCTTTCGAAGCACGTAACATCACTTTCCTATAAAATTCAATTTTTATTCATCATTGCATTCAGCAATTACGTGCGTCCGTGACACGACTGCCCAGCAGAGCTTCAGAATTGTTTCCGTTGTTATGCGTTACTAGACTTATTATTTACGTAATTTTATCCAATTGTACACCTAACTATTTGTGATGATTATAACGTTAACGTGCGCGTTCATTGGCCTGTGACGAATTGCAACCAAGGGTATTTCCGATTTTACTTCTCTATGTGCTGATGGGAATGATATTGGTGGTAATAATAGCTTGAGGTACCCATGAGGAAACTGTGCAAAAGATATATTTAATAAATATACTGAAGTAGCTTTTGCTCGCGGCTTCGCCCGTGTGAACGGGTTTTCCGGATTAAATACCCGCTATGAATTTTTCCGGGATAGAAAGTTGTCTTAAAATATCTTCATACCAAATTCCATAAAAATCCGTTCAGTAAATTTTGAAACCATCAACAACATGCAAACAAACAGAAAAGAGGACTTTGTTTTATAATGTGTATAGATTAATACTTAATTTCCTTGGATTACTTTTTTTGTAAATAAAGTTCACAAATTCTGTCTCACCAATCCTAACTTCAACAATGTTGTTGAATCAACATAGGTACTTAAACTATTGGTTGCATGACTTCATTCTGCCACAAGGCTTTGTTTGAGGAAAAAAGCTTACAGCTTCGTAACCTTTAACAACGTTTTGATTAAAGACGTACTAAATATTCTTAAACTCGATAACACCATTTTAACTTTGAATCATAAAGGGTATAAAACTCTACCATTAATTTCAGATTTAATTTCTAATTGTATAAAACAAAATATAGACGGTTGGTAGTTCGTACATCACGTTATTATTGACTGCGATTTGCTCATTTCGTTGTTGTTTTCTTATGTAAGACTCTAGAATAGTCTACGTCGTAACTATTTAAATATGATATCTACATTTATATTTTTGTTGAATGATCTATGATGTTGTTAAGTGTCCGCTACTTCAAATTGGATGTATCCTGTAATGGCTGTGTGTGTTGTTGATAATGAAAAAATAAAAATAAAATACTTCGTAAAAATTCTGGATATAAAAACCTTACTGTGTACTTTTCGGGGGTAAAAGTATTACGGTAAATATTATGTTCTACCAGGTTTATCTGTATGCCAAATTTTATCTATATCCGTTCAGACTTCAAGAATTCCTATGTTTACTCCTACAAAATATCTACATAAACTTTGGCATTTGTATTAACTAGATTATTTTACAACGGAAACGCGCCTAGACGCTGCAAGCTAGATGGAGACACGCGCGAGCCGGTTGCGAAACTTCCCGTTTCAACTCTGCATTTTCCACACATGCAGTTTCTTAACCACGTGAACAAAATTAATCGAAACTTTAGAAACTCATTTGAAAAATACAATTTCTCATCTCATCTCTCTCACGAATTATAATATCTTATTTAAAATAACCATGTATTTTCTCAATATTGCCATAGTGCCTTTGTATGAAAATTAACTTATTAACTTTTATTTTACAACACACTCTTGTACCTCTTAAAATTACGATACTTTGTCATTATTGCATTAACAAGAATACGACATATCGACTGACAAATAAATTTGTATTTAAAAGTGTCATATCGAATGTTCTCCTATAACTACCATGTAACAGGTTTTACCAGATTATAATCAGAGTAATTAAGTATTATATGTTTTATATACCTTATACGAGTGCTAATTGTAAGTATTTACCTAATCGTTGAAAGTGATAGGATTATTAATATTCTTCCTGTAATTATAATAAACGCACTAAAAACGCACCAAATAATAATTGGTTCTAATACTTTATCATTTTAAACTATTAGATATGTAGGATAGTATTTTTACAGGCCCTTATTAATCGTTGTTGTTATACAAAATCTAAAATTGTATTTATCTGCTACGCTGTCGTGCTACTTTATAGCTTCATTAATCATCTACTTTTATGTTATTATGTAGATTTCAAATAATATCTTCGTTTAAAGGAATAAAATATTTACATACCTAACTACAACATTATCGAAACTGAGATCGAAACCGTAAAAGTATTATTTATTTTTCTACACCTAATAAACACTATAAAAATCCTAAAACGTTGTATTAAGTATGATTTAAATAAATAAATCAGTTTGTCTATATATTTAAATGCGTATAAATTAAATACCGACAAGAACATATGATTTAAAACATTTTTTTTTTTAATCTATAAGTATAATGCGAAAAAATAAATTAAATATTTTTTTTTTTTATAATTCGTCCTTAGAGGACAGGCTATAGTCTTACGACCATACTGCCTAGTCTTACGTATTTATAAATTAAATAAATATTAATGCGCAACAAAACCAAGCAAAGGAACGAAAATTATACATACCAATTCTAAACCACTAGCTTTTAGAATTAATAAAAATAAACACAGAACAATGCCACTGGTATAGTTTTTAGACGCCATCATATAAGTTCCCACTATAAATACATATAAAATATAAAAAGACGCGACGCGTGCGCCGATGGCCGTCCGTTGCGGACTGTGCTAGGGACTGAGTGAAGAAACGATCGTGCATGCGAGGTCTGGCTTTAGAGGGACTTGCCTGACAACCTTGACCGCCAAGGCTCACTGACTCACATACACATATTACTTATTGCAAATCGATAATAAAAACATGTGGATTAACATCCCAGGTATGACTTTTACCCAAAATTATTACCTTAGTGAGTTATCATATTTTAGTAGTAGTGGTAGCTTTTACCGAAGTTAAATTCCGTTGCCAGGATAACGGTTCCTAGAACGGTTCAGAGATTTATCAGAGATTATGACAGTAAAAAGAGTCAATCTGTTGAGCTTAATTAGAAATGCTGCAAGTGTAGAGATCAAAGAATTAGTCCAGGGCGATGCCACAGTAGGTGGCGTTTTTCCATTCCACACAACCTTCGGACGTTGGTCGCCCGGCTCGATACCCACGGTTTGAAGACTGGATGCGAAAAGGAACTGAAAAATATCTGGTACTACGCAGACCTCCCCGCTACCGCCTTTACTTACTGTACGGTCTCATCACTATGGTGGAACTATTATATATTAAGTAGAAATATTCAGAAGAAGTAGCTCGACCCTTATCACAATACACATCATAGCAAGAAATGAGGTCGTATTAGCTGCGCCTCTATCTAGCCCTTTGGAGCTGAAGATGTGAGCGTATACCAGATAAAGTACCTACACAGTACAAAATTAGACTTTTATGCTAAGAAACGTCTTTCACCATCTTCCCCTCCCTCGTCAAAAGGTAACACCTAGTAATAAATAATACGCAGCTTATTTATGCCAGAAAAAGAAAATATAAGTATTTAACGCAACTAAAATTAAAACTATCAATTTATCCCGCCAGAGGTGCCAGTCGCCAGTGAAAAATAAAGCTTATTATAAAAGTAATAAAGCATCAATTATAATAATAATTTAGATGTCACAAGAAAAAAAAAAGGATAAAATTTCCCAGAAGAAAGATAAACTGAGGCCCTGTTTCATAGTTTTCATCCCTGATTTAGATACATACTGAATACTGACGAGTTATAGAAGAATAATAAAGCAAGTAAACAGCTCATTTGGGTTGCGGGAGTATTTGTTACTTACAATTCTTATTTATATATTCCCGCACAAATTATTCGCCAATAGTATGAATAGGGGCATCAAGTAAATTTTATTTGACAGTTATCTTATAAACAGTTAAATATAGTTGTATATAGTTTGCGTTTAGCACGGCAGAACAGGTAGGTAACATACCTACATACACATTTTATTATGATTTATTTGGGAGAATAGATTCGAGTGTGACATTTGTATTTAATCGGGAATATAAAGCAAGTATTCGACAGCTGTAAAACAGAGTTTAAATATATAATAATAATATCAGCCCTGTATTATATACTTGCCCACTGCTGAGCACGGGCCTCCTCTACTACTGAGAGGGATTAGGCCTTAGTCCACCTCGCTGGCCTAGTGCCGATTGGTAGACTTCACACACCTTCGAAATTCCTATAAAGAACTTCTCAGATGTGCAGGTTTCCTCACGATGTTTTCCTTCACCGTTAAAGCGAACGATAAATTCACAAAGAATACACACATGATTTTTTAGAAAAGTCAGAGGTGTGTGCTCTTGGTATTTGAACCTGCGGACATTCGTCTCAGCAGTCCGTTCCACACCAACTAGGCTATCGCCGCAGTTTAAATATACTTAGATATAATTTACATATTGTCCACAATAGGAAGTATGATCTTACCTACGTAGTATATTACTTACTCTATGTCCTGAAAATCACCATGATTATTATGACTTTTTTTCTTGTAAGCTTTGTATATAGTTGGATTTGTTATGATCTTAAATTATTCTATCTCTCACTGAACTTACGGAAAGGAAAGAAATAGCAATACTGATTATGCTACAAATTGCATTTGTCAACAAAGAGGGGAATTACAGAAATACAAAAATATTGACATTTTGACAAGATAACCTCAATACGCGTGAACTGCCGACAAATATACCTTTTTACTTGTATATTTTTAAATAGAATAATAAAAACTTATTTAAATGTCGCAGGACGTTAAGGATGAATTCTCAGACGTTTCGGTAATTAGCATTGTCAATTATGAACTATCAACTGTATTCAAAGCTTCACAGCTGTTTTTATGAAAATTTTAGGTGCCACCTATATTAGAAGATTTAAACGGCTGGGTTCAAGAGTATTTGTTAAATCCGGAAAAACTATCGATCCACAAATGGGAGCGTTCACAGACACACTGGCATCGAGAGAGCAATCCCGATTCATTGTATTTATTCGATATTGATGAATATGGACCTGAAACAACACTCGAAGTAAGCACCTTCTAATTATTTATTTCAAATGTTTATAAATAAAATAAGAAATATCATATCTTAAATGTTAACAATTCATAAAGTATTTATCTCTTAAATTAGACTACCAATGTAAAATTTGTAGGTGGTCCGAGATCCAATAACAGGGGGAAATATCCAGGTGTGAAGAGATAGACATACCTTTGGAGGATGATGAAACTAATCCCACAATGTCACGGGCGCCCCTGCCTCCCAGCCTCGCCACTAGAGGCACAACCACACAAAGTCCATTTTTACCAGCTGGCTTTGAAGAGGAACTGCAAAAGATTTTGGAAGGAACAATGCAACATGCTGACATTAAAATTGATTTGGATAATCATGAGCCTGGCAAATTTTTGGGTGAAGGTAAACAGTATGATTTATTTATTTGTTAATATTACTTATACTATTAGAAATCCGTACTAAAGACATAACTATTTTGAGTTGTAAATTAAGAAAATTCTTTACTGTTGGTAGGTCTCTCCTATGTGAGAGTCCGCCTGGGTAGGTACCACCGCAATGTCTATTTCTGCTGCTAAGCAAGAGCGTGTAGTCACTGATGTATTCCGGTTTGAAGGACATTGTAGTCAGTGTAAGTACTGGATATAATGACACTTGACATCTCATGGCTCAGGATGGCGAGCACAGTGAATTGCCAAACAATACTTTGTAATTCAAGGTGTTGGATGGTGTTTCTACTGTTTATGGAGGGTCATATTGCTTACCATCATGCGTCGCGGCAAGCATGTCTCATCATTCAAAGCAATAAACAAAAATTATGGTCAATAAAGGTTTTTTACTATAATTGGTTTCAATATTTAATATGTAATACTGTCCAGTCTTGTACAATCTGAAAGCTGAAAAAAATACTGAGTCATTCACACACTTTAATAAAAATAACTAACTTTTAAAACAATTTATATACTTACTGCTCATAACTTACCAATTAACATATCTCTATGGAAAACTTATGTACAATAATCATAATAATGCCTTCTAGACATCTTGACCATAGCTCCTGGGGCCAAGGAGTGTGTTTTGTTTGCGGAAGATGGCTTCACTCTCCTGGACCAGGAGGCAGAGGAAAAAGAAAAAGCTGAAAACAAAGAAAACTTTGATATCAGCATTAAAGTTAATCTTGAAGAAGTCATTGAAAATAACACACATTTAGTGGGTAATTATATTGTTAAAGTAGTCAATAGTAAAGAATTTACATCTTTGATTTGTTTGGTAAATCTTTTGTTTTACCAAGAACCAAAATGAAAAATTTCATACCATATAAAGTACAACCGTGTTCTAAAAAATATGTTATTTCACCATATTTTTAATTGTTTTATCTCCCAATTTTTTTTAAAATAATATAGGGCTTAAAGCGTTGAAAATTCCAAAAGAAAGTTTTGGAATATACAATAAATATTTTAATTTTGACATTAACCTTAATTTGCACTATAATCTAAAATAGTTTTGTAGTTATTTAGTATTAATGTCTTCAATTTATAGATCTCTGGAAGGATGATGAAGAAATTAAAAAAGAGAAACCAGCAAAACCTGTCAAAAAATTTGAATTTTCGAGCGACACATCTGACAATGACAACTTCCTTGAAGACACAGTGATCAGACCACCAGTGGAAATGCCTGAGATTCCAGTTCTGAACATCACCTCCTCAGCTGTCAGACCTGGGGTGACATCCACAGAGTGGGCAGAGATGATAGATGTGTCGCAACCTGTGCCTGAGTTTAAAGAGAAAATCAAGGATATGGCACATAGCTATCCATTTGAATTGGATAATTTCCAAAAACAGGTTTTAAGATCATTATTACACATTTATATCCATTAAAGCAATATAACTGTTATATATTTTTTAACACAGCTTGGTAAAGTGGCTTTACTGCACTTGATGTTAAGCAAAGTGAAGCCAAAAGAAAGTGCCAAACGGAAAAAATACAGGCATCTTAGTAGTTGCATAATATTATTTATAAGAGCTTTGAAAAATACAATCT
>NW_023592821.1:0-21869 GCF_014839805.1 Manduca sexta | reverse complement strand
GCCCATTGCCATTTCGGGCACAAATTCCAGATTACAGGCTGATAGTGAACAAAAGCCCATATATCACTTTGCTCGACCTATGATTCGAACTCAAGACCACAGCACTGTAGTCGTAGCTTAATACTACTATGCCGAGGCAGTCCCTTGCATATATTTCATTTATATTATTATTTTTTACAGATTTTACAATAAATATGGATTCCCGGTGTATGTGGATGCATAGACTGCACACATATTGCTGTTATTAAGCCGAAGCACCACGAAGAAATGTTTTTTAACAGAAAATCTTACCATTCCTTGAATGTGCAAATAGTTAATGAATGTGAAAGTAATTAGAAAGACTTTAATTGGTAAAACTTAATAAAGATATGTGATGCAGATATATTTTAAACGTGGATGCATCATATGGAAGTCCAACCCATGATGCTTTATGATAGACTTTCAGAAATAACTATCAGATTCAGATATGCTTCGATATTAATCGACGAAACCAACATAACTTGAGATATGAGCATATTATAGTTGTTTAGTACTAAAACAATATATAACCTGGTCGTGAAATACCTATAACGCATTATAGCGGTCGTAATTCGGGGACATATTTAGGCTATTTGCTGTTTATCGGCAATAAGGGTTATGTTTTACACTATAGTGCTTCCAGGGCTGTAATTAGGTGCAATGGGGGTTAATACCTCATTATTAACTCAGAAATTAATTTTGTATGATATAACCGTACTTAATACGTAGTCTATGCGTCAGTCCTATTTTTAATTACGTTATTACTGTACGTATTATTGTAGGGCAAACATCTCAGATTCTCATGTTTTGCTTGATCTACTATTTGCAAAAGGACGTCACATGTTAGCGCTTCATCTTTTCCTTGCGGAAGTGAATCTCATTTATGCCTTAGCGATACCAAAGAAACGTGATATGTTTTCTATGCAGAATCACCACATTCAAAATTGGTTAAATTAGGTCAACGTTTCGCTCCACGATGTCAAAGATAGGAATAGGCTCAACTTAATAAAACAAAGATGACTCTATATTAAGGGATCACGACCCTCAGCAATAAGAAAAACGATGCGAAGAGGAGGTCGATGTCGAATCTGTATTTTTTTATTTTTGTTTTAAATTTCCCCCATATTTATCCCTAACTACGTCCCCTCCAGGCGTTCTGTCAATGGTTCAGTAAACCCGAGTCTAGGAACTTATTTTTATGACAGTTTGTAAACTAATGGCGACATGTTGACTAGACTTAGATATCGATAATCAATAAACAATTTTATTACATACATAATATAATAATGGTTATAGGTAATGATTATATTCTCACTACGTCCTTATAGAGTATTGTATGTTGCTTTTGTTTTTTTTTTAATAGACAGAACATTCTTGAAACTAAATAGGATAGAAAAAGAAATTTCACTTTTATTGCACTGATTTAATTATAGAAAATTTGCCTTTTTTCTGTATAATTAAAAAAAGGAGTCTTTCTACAGTATGTATACGTATTGTAATAAAAATATTAATTATAAGTTTTTATTTCGAATTCGCGCAGAAAACAATTTAAAACGTTCGGAAAAATAATTAATTACTTAAGTTTTATTTGCACTAATCTTGATAATAAAAAACCTTTCATCGCATTAAACCATTGCTTTTAAATATCAAACAATATAAATGAATTGTTTCAGTTATTTACCCAACTTTTGGAATTTTTAATTATTATTTGTGTTACTGTGGAACAAACAACAAAGACGTAAGTATATTGAAGTTAAAGATATGATCAATCTAAATTCTAACTCTTACATTAGGACTTTAATTCTAGTCAAAATATGTACTAATTTAAATTTCAGTCTTGTACGTAGAAGCAATATGTACAATTAAGCTACCAAGAACAAAAATATAATTAAAAATCTCAATCATGGCAAATCATCCCTAAGACGTATGCATTTTAATTGCCCCAAGTTATTCTGGTCTAGTTTTATATATAATTTATCATACCCAATTTTTACACGCTAAAATCTGTGAAAGTACCGAGTTATCGGATAGGGGTCTGGTTGCAGTAGTCCCTGTCACAGGAGGTGGGGGGGAGGAGTCTAGTAACCACTGATGGTCACTATTGACACACGCCGATCCGCGGCCCACGTCATGCCGTTTTAGGGGTACCGTTGGCTGTTTGTAAACACATAATCCATGTACAGAGCATTCTTTTCGTTCGTATTGCGTTAGTGACATTCCTTAACTTTATAGTAATAGTTTTGCCTTAAACTATATCTACGGCCGACATTATTAACGGCAGTTTATAATTTTTAAATTGTTTGAATGACAAGACGAGCTTGCCGTTCGCCTGATGGTAAGCGATACGACATCAGAAATACTATCCAACACTTTGAATTACAAAGTGCTGTTTGGTATACCACTGCACTCGCCATCCTGTGACATGATATGTTAAGCATTATTATGTCCAGTAGTTACACTGCCTACAATGTCCTTCAAATCGGAATACAACGGTGACTACATACTTCTGCTTGGTGGCAGAAATAGACATTGCGGAGGTACCTACCTAGGCGAACTCACATATGTGAGACCTATCGCCCGTAATAATATTATACCATTATAAATGATCCTAATATTAATTTTCGATCCGATCCTGAGAATAAACCAATCAAAATAATCATTTGTAAGCATGTCAAAAAACTTCGTTCAGGGCCCTTATTCTGTATGATAGTGTAAACGCGTAACGCGGCCGTGTCATGTTATCTTCGAGAAATGTGCGTGAAATGGTATTCTGTATGCCAAATCTCTATAGTCCTAAACATGATGCGTTGTGTTAAGTGCTTGTTACGCACTGTTAAAATAACGTGCGGGATAGAGAATAAGGCCCCTGATTGGTTCATTTTCGCGATACATCGAAAAAGCGATTGAGATCATTTATTCAATGCTTTAACGCATATAAATACATACGATTCATTTTTCAGACTTAATTCATTAATTTATATAGAACTAATAACATTCCATTGTTGCCGCGACGATTTTTATTATCTGAGGATTGATTAAAATATTGGATTAGACTAAAGTTTTATGACTTATTTTGATTTGTTTATTATTGAGGTCAATTCGAAGATAGTTAATAGCAGTAACTAAACATATACAGTCGTACTTATAAGAATTTCGCAAAGATATGCTTAGTTAAAACACAAACTTACTCGATCAGGTGTAAATCAGAACCCGCCATCTTGCCTCTTAATAAGGTTTAAACTAGGAAACCGGTGATGTTCTTGACAGCTATTTAAGCAATTCTAAATCATCTCCTAACGCTAAAATAAGTTTATAAGTAAGTTTGATTGTCTCTTAGATACCTACAGTACAAAAGACTAGTGAAATTTAAACTTCGAAGATTAGGAATGCACACCTCGATGTTTTCCTTTGCCATTAAACCCAGCGATAATTGACAATGAATACACAAGCACATAGTCGATCTATACTTTCCACTCTCGCTAGATCATCTCATCTTAGAAGCAAACCAGAAGCTTTCATTCAATCCACTGCTATTCAGTTCAACTTTTCAACTTACGTATCAGATAATTAGTGGAGACGAAGACCTGTCAACAGTTTTAGAGACTTACGTAATGACTGTACTTATTGATAAGTATTTATCAGGGTTCTAGCCAGGACTACTGCCATTATTGGGACAACCAAAGAAAACACGGTTATGCAGATTCAACGTTTGGGAGAGAGCGGGAAAAGATGCGTTGTTGACAACGTCAAAACTGTGTTGCCAGATGGATGTATATCACACTTATGAAATGATATTGTCATGTTGCCATACCATGATGGACATATGTTTTATACAGGCATAATATAAACTGCACTTAATGATAATTGGAGTGGGTTCGTTGTGTTGATTGACAAGAATTGTTCATCCTTCGCCAGTCGACATAATTATGCCGGCCTTATTCAAATCCGTTTATAAAATGCTTTTAACGTTATTCTGTTAACTCAATGTTAAAATCTTAACATTTACCAGGTTTTTTGCACTAATTATCTCATGCGTAATTTAAAAAGTTTAATTGAATAACAATGCATTCAACCAAAGCTTCTGGCTGTCCCATCTTGGACGTTTGTAAAGTCTATACTATATACTATATACTTTATACTAAACCCGCGTGAGGTAAGTAGAGGAGGCATGTTCCCAGCAGTGGGACACAGGCATTATAGTAATAGTATTAAAGTCTTTATTTCTGTTTTTTTTTTTTATATATATAATTGTGAATAACAGTAGAGATACACTTTCATTATAGTTTGTCTCTGCTCGGTGTAATTTACGCTATACGCCTCCAACGCCTTCTACTGTTTTCTGTCTCCCGCGACTATTAACCAACGGAGATCCAAGGTCATTTTACCTCATCCTTCCATCTATCTTTGCGACTTCGCTTCCTGAGATGGCTCTAGAAGCCCAAGTCCCGATGAAATCGCTCTTGGGTACCGACTGTCCTCTATTTACTCCATTTTACGATATAACAGCGGAGAATATGTCCAGTCTATACCAACAATATTACCATCTTTGCCAATGTCAAACGCAACACTACGTTGAAGGCAGCTAGTGCCTTGACCGTCGCGGCGTGGGGTCATTTCAAATCCGCTGTTACCGGAATTGTCTGTAATTTGCTAACAGTCTGTTATGCAGGTACTCCAGAGCCGGATCTTCGAAGGTAGGGCTTTTATTTTTATTTATTACCATGGTACACTAACAGCATATATACATATATTAACAAAATTAAAACTTCTAAAGACATTGTTATCATTAATGGCTGATATATATGCCCATTACAGGTATGCACAGCTATATTTAAATTAAAATTGAATTAAAGTAATAAAAAGAAATATTATTATCTCATTTATAATGAAGCTCGTGCGATAATTTTGCTGGTGCAGGTGGGTTTTAACAACATTTTTGTTTATAATTTAGTCAATATTCCCGAGCCTCCCGAATTAAATGAAGGAAGAAAATATCGAGGCAATGACAAGTTAATTCTCATTTATGATGTTTGTTACCATAGCACAATGCGTTGGTTATATACATATTTGCAAATCTTTGATGATTAACTGAAAAGCATAATCGTGAAAGTAAACCAAGTTATTTTTGAACAATTTTACAATAGTCATGACTAGTGTTATCTTGATTACTTGGTAAGGAAATTTAGTTTTATAGAAGATAAAGTTTTGTGCCCCTCTCTACCCCTCTAATACAGCCCAGGGCTGACGGAAACAAATTACTATAGACTGATGAACGTTTACCCGCTGAACTGTCCGATTGTCCTGTCACAGCTCTTGCGAATGTGACCATTGTTATAAGTCAGAAGAACAGTCACATAGTTTTCACTCCTTAGGTATTTCATATTTAAATCTATTAGAAGGGCTTTTGGTTTCTACACATTTAGAACCATTTTTTTTTCTATAGGATAATAAAAAACCTGGATATGTTATGGAAAAATATAGGAGTACTTTTTTGTGCTGACGCTAAATTTAAAACGAAAAGTCTAAGTAGACTACGCCAAGGTTCCTATTTCCTGGTTAGACTACACTTATACAGTCGGATTTCCATCCTCCTAGGACAAACTCCTGCGCATGTATGAGACACAAATTACGCCTTCCTTAAAACATGAGCCTACACCAGAGGATCTTGATTCGTAATTATCTAGAAAGAATTACGTTAAAATGGCTTTACCATTCGAATTGGTTACTATTAAGTCGAGTGCTAAATATATCGGTTGACAAAACGATGTAGTATGGCGATTGTTCAGCCTTTTACCACATTTACCCGACATTAAAGAGCACAATATATATCAATTCAAATCAATTCAAAATTGGATTTCAATATGACTTATAATGAGTGTATCTTGTGATTACACGCGCCGCGTCCCGGACCGTGGTACAGGTGGCGTCACGGTGCGCGCGCGCACCTGACCACAATTACAATCCCGATCGACGATTGTCGCTGAACGGTGGGGCGGTGATGCTATATTACGTTTTTGCCCTTCATCCCTTCGGATAGTATAAAATAATGTACAGATTTCTGTCTATTTAAGTGGGGACCATAAAATCCCAATAAATCAGTTACAATGTTATGTTTTAAATTAGTTTTCTAAGATCTATCAGTGCATAGTCTACGATTGATAAGGATCTGCGAGAAAGTCTTATTTTTTTATTTAACTTATGTTTTATTAAAAATCTAGTTTTTTGAGAATTTGATTGTTACTATTTTATAATATATTACTATGCAGTAGTTGCTGTGCGTAGTAATATATTATTATGAACAAGTATTAGGCTTCCTTGATTTAATACCTACTTATTTTATTAGATATGAACCGGGTGGTCCAAGGTTAGATTTTTAAATAGGAAACCATGATGTAGGTATTTCTAACACGATTTTCTCGACACGTACCTACAGAAAAGTAATATATTGTATAACTCAATCGTTTGACTTCTACAGAACTAATTGACACATATATTAGCTTACACACTCTGTAATATCAAAGTTAAACTTCCCATATTGAACACTAAACAAATAATTTAAACTGAAATAGACCCAACTTAATACGTCATCGTCAAACGGGTTAAATAAATTCGTTCGAACCCTTATGGGTCATTTATACCCGTGTCGTTAATCATCAACCCGCTATATTAATTAGCTAGTGTTAATAGCGTGTCATAATGACTTAACACGTCAGCGGGTTTATGTCATTTTTTAGCTGTACTGTTATTAGTTATAAATGGCAAAGGGTTCACTGAAGGGTGACATAGTCAACCCTAAAATGTTAAATTGAAGGGGTTAAAAGGAATAATTTTGGCCGTGATTAAATTGAGGTTTTGAATAAATTAGCTTTGAATAAAATTATGTTTCTAATGTTTACTTTCCTTGTTTAGTTTAATTAATTAATAGCTTTTGCTCGCGGCTCGGTAAAGGAGTTTTCCGGGATAAAAGTCCCGCTATATATTTTCTCGGGATAGAAAGTAATTTATAACCTTCTCAGGGTCTTAAACTATCTCCAGACCAAATCTAATAAAAATTCGTTCAGTAGGTTTTGAGAAAATCGACAACATACAGACCGACAGAAAAGGAGAATTTGTTATACCTAGTCTTGCCATAAATATTGTAATAAAGAAAAAAGAAAATTGTTAACTGCAAATAACATTTATTACTTTTACAGTGTGTCAGTTTAATACATAAATATAAAACAATTAAAAATATAAAAGCTTATTCGAAGTGGTCTCCATTGGCTGCAATACAGTCCTTTAAACGATGAGGCCAGTTATCAATAGAAGCACGCACTCTTTCCATGGGAAAATTCTTCACTGCCAATCGTATAGATTGTTTTAGGGACTCCAAATTATCATGGCGTTTAGAGCAAGCTGTACTCTCTAAAACTGACCACAAATCATAATCCAGCGGATTAAGATCGGGACTAGACGACGGCCAGTCTTCAGCTCTGATGAAGTCCGAAACGTTCGATTCCAACCAAGACTGCGTGGACCGAGCTTTATGACCCGGCGCCGAGTCTTGCTGGAAGGACCATACTTGGTTATTGAACATGGTGATGTTAAGGGGCTTAACTACCTTCTCAAGAATGGTATCTTGATACACTTGTGCCGATGTTTTGATACCTTTTTCACAAAAATATGGCTCAGTCACTCCTTCATAGCTAACACCCCACCAAACCATCACTGAAGTCGGATAATGTCCACGTTGCACTCTGTCGACTAATTGGGAAGCTTCCTTAGAGCTTTGAGCATAAATACGGTCATTTTGTTTGTTAAAATGTTGCTCAATTGTAAAAATTTTCTCATCCGTAAACAAAATTTTTCTGTGACCTCCCTTTGCGTACCGCTTCAGTAGTTGTTTCGATTTTACCACCCTATTCTTCTTTAAATTATCAGTTAAGAAATGGCCAGTGCGTCTCTTATAGGCTGCAAGTCCTAAGTCATCTTTTAAAATACGCGACATGGTTCTAGGTGCTATCTTCATTTCCCGAGATAAAATCTTTTGCTTTCGGACAGGATTTCTTCGAATTCTTTCCCTTACTGCTTTGACCACCTTTTTCGTACGAACACTACGTGGACGGCCAGATCTTTTTCTGTCACAAACAGAGGAGGTCTCATTGTACCTATTAATAGCCCGGTACACAAACATTTTACTAATACCAAGTGTATGGAGAGTTTTAAAAATTGCATTTGGCTCCATACCTACTTTGTGTAATGCTATCACAGCGATTCGGTTCTCTTTATCACCCCACACCATTTTAATATCGCAAAATATTTTACAATGTATTGGCGCCAAAATGAGAAAACACAATGAACAATCGTATAAAAATGACAGATTCGAAATTCAAATGTAATATTTTTTTATAATTAAGTGTAACAGTATTTATGGCCAGACTAAGTATAATATGTATAGATTACTTTTTTTCACCTTAATATGTTATGGAATTTTGAAGCCCTTGATTGTAGTCGAAGAAACAAATTCTGCCTCCTACTAGTGGTTGCGTATATGGGCCCTGAACCTTTGTGGGTTGGGCTCCCAAGTCGCGCGGAAAAAGTTTGGAAAATATATCTACATATTTTCGAAATCTAATTGTCAAGAATTGTATAGCCAAGTAGAGATTGACATTGGACTTGTATAATAACTAAGACTAATTGTTTCTGCAATATGGTTAAGAGTGTTGCGTCAACCCCGCATAGAAGCGGGCTACGGGCAGGTTAGCTTCACCCAAACACTCTCGACAGCCTGGAACCGTTTCACATGCGCAGAAGCACGCCACCTATTCCATATGTCTGCGCATGACAAATTGTTGGCTAGGCGTTGCTAAGCAATGTATAAACAGCGTGCAAATATCTAGAGTGGTTTCATTGCCTTTTCCCTTATTTCTTGCTAATATAAGCATATATAACACCACCATAGGTATAAGTATGACGGCATAAACTTGGTATCCGACCCAGAGGCCATTTAGATGACATCTGGATCGGAAGACTAGTAGTCTGCCATAACCATTCCTCTGCACCCTGTTCAAGAATGGCATTCATAATATGGATTTTACTGTGGGAAAGAAAGGTTTGTTTCACCCACCACATGACTAGTATAAGAATAAATATCTATGTAATTAGTCTTAAATATAAATATTATTCCACTGTCATTGGTCTAGGTTCTACTTGCCTAGTTCATTCTGATGCGGTTTCGGCACAAAAGCGGTTTATTGTTCAACTTTAATTATGAGTTTTGAAGTTGTTTGCAAAGGGAAAAATATTACTCTAATGTTACACACTTGATGGAAAGCAACAAGACGACCGACACGCGAAAATAATAACTTTCAGTTTAGAATTTCGAAGCGCTAGGTATTTATATATAGATACTATATCTGCCTAAAATATATACTGTTATGTACATAAAGCTAAAGAGTTTTATTGAATCGAAGTGGCTCTTCGTTTTCGAAAATCATTCATGAAAGAACTACATGTCAACATTTCGCTTACGTTTTATAGCAATACTGCATATTTCTAGTCAAATTTTACATTCAAAATGTCTACAAATTCGCCCTCTTATGCTCCGATATGACATCTTCACACACTTTGACTTAATATTTCGAAAATCAAGCGCACGACCTGAATTTGTATAATGCAATTGGTGTACACAAACGCGAGCACATCTCTGTTGCAAGTGAAGTTTTCTCACAGAATAAGGTGCGGTTCTGTACTCAACGACAATGTACATTATACAAAAACGGATTCCATTCTAATATCTCAATGGATGGCGTTTTCAAGCTTACAAAATTTTGTGATAAGTGTTCGTTTGCGATTGCATTTTAACTGGTGATAGTATGTATATTTTATGCGAGTATTGGGGAAGCTTACTACGCTGTCAAACGATTATAGTCTGCTACAATGTTCAGTTCGCACTACAGCTTTCTACACATCTTTATACTTAACTGACAGACAATTATAGATCTTTATCCGGTATCGTAACTTGAAGATTAGTTATATCTCCAGGTAATATGCGTCTTAAATCAGTAGTGTATGGAACGTTACCTTAACCAGGCGATGGCGATGTTGGTGAGCGGTGACGGCGGCCGGTGGTATTGTGTCGCGTTCCCACCACGCTGTGTCGAATGTCGATACTATTAGCACTTTCACTGATAACTAACTAGTTACACATGATGTGTGTATATTTAGGGAGGAAAAACTAAACTCTAATTAGGGTGTAGGCATATTAAAGTGAGGCGGGTGATCCGTGCCCATCCTAGAATTACATGATTCTGACCAAAACGATTTTGAGCCAGCCTACTAGGTATAACTATATTATGTTTTTTTAAACATCCAAAATTATCAAATTTGCAAATACACAGAAGTCGTTGTATCGACGCTTGAAAGGCAATAATATCTAAGCGACAAATATACCGAAAATAAATTATATAAATATTTTAAATCGCCATTTTTTTCTGCGTCATTTGATCTAGGTTTTATAGGTCTAGGAAAATTTTAATAACATTAGACTATATCTTTATAAAATAAAAAGTTGAATTGTTATGAATTTTCATATTAAAATCAAAACACCAAACACTCTAGTCAACAATTTACTTTTTGTCGCTTAGATTTGATTACCATTTAAGTGTCGGTATATTTTTAGTGTAGGTTAGTAGTTCCCTCTGGAAAATGACTAGCTATCACATATGAATAAGGCCCTGATTCATGACTGAGTCAATGATACTCACCACATTAATGTATAAGCCGACCAAATACAAATATCACATTTTATGCTTCCAAATAAATAGTAATAAAAAGTACTATATTCCAGCTATCCCTCCAGCTAGGTGGAGTGATGTTCTTCGAAAGGTTGCTGGTAAAAGCTGGATAAAGGCCGAAGACAGGGTAAAATGGCGCACCTTGGAGGAGGCCTATGTCCAGTAGTGGATAAAGATATAGGCTGATGATGTTGATGATGAAGTACTATCTACCAGTAGCTGTTCAATTCAATTCAAGACAAATTTAACTTTTGCATTATGAAATAGGGCTTGTGACCTGTCTTTCCCTAAGAATTGGTTAAACACACACACACACGGTACTAAATATAGGATTACACATTAGAGAAGAAAAAATGAATTCTGAATCAAAATAGTATTACCCTGAATTATGTGAATTCTTGAATAATTATTGATATATTTAATTTGACTATACAATATAATTTATTAAGTATTAATTTTACTAAAAAACGTGAATTTCCGACTTTTCCCCAAATTAAACATAAAATTTCGGTTAAATATAAAGTATGCATAGTACAGATATTTTTAAAAGGAAACTTTATAACTATTTATAAAGTCTCAGTTTACTGCTTTAAATATCTATGGGCGGATAATTTTGCTTTTCTAAAATTTATAACAAAACAACGGTTTTAAAAATATATTACTTTTGCAATTGTTATATTTTATTGTGTCATTATTGAAGGCAACGTTTATTTTTATATTCCTGATAAAATATGAATACTTTTATGGATAATTATGTCGTTATTATAAAATAACCTAAATTATTCACGACTCAAGAGTTTATAAAAAAAAACAAGCCAACTGTTCAAAAAAATGTTTATTTGTCCTTTATTCTTACAAATAAATTAAACGTACCGTTACTTACATATTAACATTATGTTTGTACAGTGTTTCGTATAAAATTATATTATCTCGTAATTTATGGCGGTATGAGCGAGAGTTTTTATTAGCAATTGCGGAATCCCGTTGCTGTTAGCGTGAGTTTTTCAAAATTTCAAGTTAAGTAAAAAGTTTTGACAGGTGTGACATTCTGGGGTACAATGTGTGTCCTTATTCAAAACGGCTTTAACGTCAGTGAACCGTTTCATTAAAATTTATAAAAACACTGATATCAAATACAATATTACAAAATCATCTTGAGTATTTCTAATTTGACTGCCTCGGTGGCGTAGTTGTATTCCACGTCCGGTACAATAGCGCTCTGAGGTCCTGGGTTCGAATCCCGGGTCGGGCAAAGTGATATTTGGGTTTTTCTGCTCGGTATCAGCCCGGAGTCTGGAATTTGTGCCCGATATGGCGATAGGCTCGCCCCTATCACATCATGGGACGGAACATACTTGGCGAAAAGTGGGTGCCCTAGTTGCGCCTCTGCATACCCCTTCGGGGATAAAATGCGTGATGTTATGTATGTATGTATGTATATTTCTAATTTAATTGATTTATTAGTTCGATACATTTTCAATTGATGGTTTGTTGTTTTTTTCATTATAGTTGTTTCTTTTTTTAACTTTCATAAGTTTCTTTGTTTTATAAATGCAATAACATAGTAAAACGGAACGTAAATTACAGGCCGTAAATAATCGACTTCTCGTTATTAAATATTTCACATATTCACTATAAACTGAAGCTTCATTTTAAACAATTTGTAGAGAACAATTCATCCGTATTTATCTACAAATTCTGATTCATTTTCGACCTTAATTAATTTACGTTCCGTATTAACATACCCTTTTCTTAATGGCTATTATACAATCATCATTATGTTTATTTCAATAATCAATTTAAGTATTAAGAAAGTTATATGATTTGTTTATTTATTGGAATCAAAATTATGGATTACAAATATTTTTGCCTCTTCACTATCAGACATATTTCCCAATAGTACGTCTTAAGACATTAGTATAATTCAAGACGGGGTTCTATATTGACAAAATAGGTTATGTCCTTCGAACCAGTCTCTATTCTAAGGTTAAATCTTAATATATACAGGGTGGAACACAAATTTGTTTACAGAAGTAATAAAATATATTACCACGCACATTCTTTTGTACTTATAACCTTACCTAACCTAACTGGCAAATGGGATATGTTTGAAATTATAATACATGCGCGTTAAGCATTAGATATGTCTAAGCGATTATTTATATATTAATATTCAGAATAAGTTAAAGCTGATGTCATCTCATTCTTTACGCTCCCAACGATATTTTAGGTGAAGTCATATCAAAATTCGCAATGTAGCACGAAAATACACAACAAATTATTGTCATGAAATTAATCAGTATTATTATAGTAATTAATTATTACACTGTATATCAAGACTATTTCCCGTACATACAAATGCTTGACAAATATTTCGGGCCGCTGACAAATGACATTCGAATTTCAAAGCAAGGCAACGCGATAACCCTTTTAATTGAATCCGAAAGTCGAATTGTGCGCATGTCACATTAAAAGCGATTAGTACAAAAATTATTTCGTCCAAAATTCCATTAGTCGGGACCCTTTAACGTTTAATCACAATCGTGTGCGCATTGTGTGAACGCACCTGGGCTTGTTGAAGTATAACCTCTATGAGAGCGAGCCAGGAAAGTTTAGCTATTAATTTAATATAATATTTTTGTATTTCATCTCTCGTATCAGTACTTAATTTAACTAAAAACAGAAGTTAAAATATAGAAAAAATAATGGATTGACGTTAAATTGACAGAAAAAATTATGTTGTAGCTTAACGAAGAGTTTGACTTGGATTTGGAAGGCAGATCTTATTATATTAATGTGAAAACTAAAGATTTAAGTGTCAAAAAATTATAAAACTATATTCATAAATAATGGGCATTAAGACATAATCTCGTGGTTCAGAAGTTTTACTTCAACGTTGAGCAAAAAACATTTTCACTGTAACCACGTCGGCTACGTTCTGCGGCAAGTTTCAAAGCCTCAAAGCAAAAGGAAGACTTGGCCTGGCATACTTAACTTACTATGGCGTGTGGGGCTAACAACTTACAATGAGTCAGTCTTGTCATCGGAGGTCGGTGTCGCTAGGAGGGATGGTGCGGGCCGTGAGCAAACATCACGAGATGATGCAGTTCTTGTCGTGAGGGCCGTTCTTCCTCTGTCTCTCTCTCTTGGCGCAGGCCACGGCGTCGTTGGGCACGTATGATATCCGCACTCCGCCATACGCTCGTCTCGTCGGCAGCGTGTACGACTCCGCTGATGAGGACGAGGATGAGCACGTGCTGCAGTAACTGCTGGCGTCCTCGTCTCGAACCTTTTCTCTTCGTATCGGCTCATCTGGCTCGAAGGCTTCGTTGTCGTCCCCGCAAAACCGCACTGTTCGACCACCTCTCGGCTTCCTTGGAGACTTTCTAGAATCTACTAACGTCAGCTCCGGCATTGATGTAGAATGTCCGGGAGTTACGACCGCTTGAGCTTCGACTGGATGCGGCGGTTTCCAGTCTTCAGGCGATTCCTCTTTTGCTCTTCAGAATTTGGACTAGGCTGTATCTGATGTTCCGTTATGGATTGTTCTAATCTCAAATCTGCTAACGCTCTATCTAAGCTAAGGCAAGCGTGTGGCGGTGGGGGCGGGTGCGGCGGAGGGGACTCCGGCGCTAGAGATCCACTCGGCTCTGAATCAGCGTCTATATGCGGTGACTGTTCGCGTTGGGGACTTCTCGGTGGTGATGATTTTGGTGACGGCATTCTTCTAGGTCGAGGTACTCGTGGAGGTCGGGGTCCAGGACCCGATGAATCTGACGGCGTCGGAGGTTCTCCTTTAGAGCACGCTATCGAGCAGAATATCGCACCCTTTCGCGGGAGGAATGGTCTCCCCAATAAACTGGCGCGGCAAGTGTGGCAGGCGAAGCATCGCTCGGTGGCGTGCCAGTGCTGTCCCTCGTGAGACATCTGGCCCTGGTCGACGCCGACGGGCTCGCCGCACGCATCGCAGTACTCGGCGAAGCAGGCGTCGAAGCAGGGCAGGCAGTAGGGCCGCGCCTCCCTCATGATGTAGCGCTGCCCGCCGAGCTGCCGCGCGCACTCCGCGCAAGCGAAGTGCTTCATATGCCACGCTCGTCCCTCTGCTTCCGTGCACTCATCAGCCAGGATTATCTGATGACAAAGAAGGTAATAAGTCTCTAGAAATTATATTTATTGCGAAATTTTTCTTGATAACCTTGGGATAAATATGAATTGAAAAATTATTTCAGTAAGAGTAGAACAGAAATTATACCATAATCATTAACCATGTTTATAAGAATAACATGAGTAATTTGTCTGATTGTAAATGACACGATATTCTATAAACAGAAGCAACATCGTCCCAATCATGAATTATAAGCGATGTTTATAACTGCATCGAGCTTGACCCTGAGATATAGTATTTTATTGTGCCGGTAATGCTACAAAATATATAACAAACTATATTTGTTCTATTTTTATACCAAATATATTACTGTTTTATTAGTCATTCGATATAACATGTAGTGTATCCTTACTGTTTGTATTACCCCCTTTGATTCAGAGGGTATAAAGAAAAATACGAGTATGAAATGTGATAGCATGACAAGACCCAGTTCTAGTTTCGAAAAAACTGCTCAGCTGTCGTAAAAAAAACATAAAAAGTGACGAAAGTATTACAGTATTCAGACTCTAATATTACGAGAGAGATGACACACATTTAGCTAGGCACTTGGTATCCCACCGTATAATACAAGGATACTTTGATATTGCGTTAATAAATAAAACCACATATTCATCTTTACCTCTACTAACATTGTGCCAAAATTTTCTGTGATTAATTAATATTTTACCAGATATTGTGTTAATAAACAAATTACATACTCGTTTTAACCTTTGCTAAAATTGTGCCAAAAATCATCCGTGAATAATTGATATTTTCACCAAATCCTTGTTTTACTTATGTGATTTTTTTATCATTCTGTAGTTTAGTGCGAATATTGCGTGTGTATTGTATTTTTGACTGAAAGTGATGTTGCTGTTGCGACGAATTCTCTTAGAGTAGTAGTAGTGGCATTAGTGTGTGTAAAATTAAAATATTTTTTTATTGATATACATCGTTCGAAATTTAAACTTATTTTATTTTACATCTACGCTTCGAGTTTGTTATTGTAGTGTTATTTTAAAGAAGATAAGTATGTGGGAGTGATCAAATATTATAAAATTGAATGTTAATTGATTAATATTATCATAGTAGTATGATTCTCAAATAAACTACTTATTTTTAAGTTACAGATTTAAAGTTATATAAAAAAGTAGTTTTGATTCATGAATGAACCACTATTGACTTCAACGAGTGGGGTAGTATTATATTGTAGAAGGGAGCAAACCAATATGAGAGCGCAGACGCGATTCGTGTCAATTGAAGTTTAGTTTTCAAGCTCAACAAAAAGTTGTTTTGGACTAAATATTTTATTTACCCGCAAACCCGGCTTTTAATTACCATACTATGAAAATCCTAGATGAAGAGTAAAGTCTGGACCGACCGCCTTCCCAATATAACCTCACTCAACACCAAAAAGTGTTTGGTTTTATTTAGTACCGTAATGTGAAAATGACATTGTATATAAATTTTTACCATGGTAATTTGTTCCAAATGCAGATATTGAAATATTACAAAAATACCGGGCTATATTTTTGTTATACCGCTAGTGAGCAGAGGCAAAAAGTCCATATAACTATTGCTCCCGGCTTCCTTTCGTAACTTATGTAAAAATTTAATTATCATTGGAACGATTCACCGACCGCATTTATGCATTAGTAGTACCTCTATGTTGTGTCGGGTTCACTTTTAGGAAATGTCGCCCTTCGCCACTGATAGTGAGTAATATATATCCATCTTCATACAATCTGTGAGGTTCTACGGCTGTGTCTAGGCCTTCTATACCACGCCACATCTTATTATCGAGCTTATAGGTGTATCGATAAAAGCCAATATCACTTGAATCGGCCAGAATCGAACCCGATACCTCAGCACGACCGACGCACCATAATACAAGTACGCCACCAAGTAAAGAATTTATTATAACGTTATTTATGTGCGTCGTTGGTTTTCGATGGATCAACGAGGGGCGAAACTTTGGTCATTGAGACTGTTTCGCATATTACTTTTCCAAGTCATTGTGTAAGAAACTTTGTCTTCTGATCTCTTTAAATATCGTGGATTTTACCGGGGGAGGATTTTCGTAAATATTTTCTCCGGTTGGGGGAAATTCCTTTCAAAAATTTGAAATTGTATAGAGTACTGAGTTTAAAAGAGGTAGCACGCGTAGTTTTGGTCTCAAAACTACGCGTGCTAAAATGGTTTGGTGGTGGTGGTGGTTCTGCTTTGGTGGCGTAGTTAGTTGCATTGCGTGGTACGACATTACTCTAAATTTATAAGTTCGAATCCCTGTTTAGGCAAAGTGGCTTTCTGTCCTATAAGCCCGGAGTCTGGAATTTGTCCTCTATTTAGAGAAAAGCTCGCCCTCTATCACGCTATGAAACAGATCACAGAGAAAAGTGGATAAAAGATCGAATTAATAGTTGCCATTGGTATTTATTAGATTACCGCTCA
The DNA here is from genome assembly GCF_014839805.1 of Manduca sexta. Classification (NCBI taxonomy): domain Eukaryota; kingdom Metazoa; phylum Arthropoda; class Insecta; order Lepidoptera; family Sphingidae; genus Manduca; species Manduca sexta. The sequence goes on along the minus strand of NW_023592821.1, from coordinate 4,481 downwards.
GGGTGGCAAAAATCTATCTCTCATTGGCAGTAACAGCTACATATCGAAACCTCGGTAAAATATAGAACTAAATTTTAATATTGACAAATTAACTTTAAAACGAAAAACAAAATGGCTCCACCAAAGCAAGTTCCTCACATTCCTGGTCAGGTTATAACTCAGATCTGCAGTCGAGAGACAATACGGTTGCATAACTGTCCGATGATGTGATACGGCGGCTCCCAACGCCATTGAAGCCTTGGGATGTGTGCCTCAGCAGTCCCACGGCTTTGGGTTATCTTAAACGCTATAAACTGACCTTAATAGCTGCTACGATGGCACGCGATTGCGCGGTACAGTCTTCCTAGATTTAGTTTAGCATTTGTTTGAATTAATTAGCTTCGCTTGAGCTGTGATGCTAAGTTATGAAATGAAATGATTAATTTGAATCCGTAAAATGTTATACATTATTTAGATTCCGTCAATATTAACTCTACCATTTCGGAAAGCAGTTCTCACCAGAGAAGAACGGGCAAGAAACTCTGGATACTCTGGTTAACTCTGGTTATGGATTTGAGAGTCTACTAATCGACTTTCAATTAATTTTACAATTTTTGGAATTTGAGAGTTGTGCATCATATAGCGGCAGGTTATTCATCCTTTAATAAATAAGTGAAGAGAAATTGGTACGATATTTTTGCCAACAAACGTGGTTGAATGAATTGGTTTTGCAAAACTGCTTTATGTTCATGACCCATCGATAAAACTGATGAACACATACACTTTGAAAGAAAACATCACGCGCGCTAATCCGCGACCAAAAACTAATACAAATAGTGCTTCATTTGTATTGATTGCCATCTAACATTCTAAATGCTTTCAAAATCGTATTTGTTTTAAGCATCTACATTGTTAAATAAAGATAAATTTAAAGGTTTGTATAATGTCTTTATAAACGCATTTAATATATTGTGAATCTAAAGGTGTCTTAGTAAATGTTTTTTGTTTCTGTTGATTTCCGTCGTGTGGCGTTGTTGTTTTGCTTTGTGTCAAAATATATTGAACAGTTTGTTTAGCGTACGAATTAATAATTGTAAATTAAAGAAATCTTACTCTTTATTTAAATATAGTCATAACCCAACATATATCTTATATGTGAATACTATGTCGCTCTACATTAAATTTCAACTCTAAACCCGCTGGTAATTTGATAGTTACCGTTTGGATAAGCGGCAAGTGATGGTGAATGTTCCCAGCATTGTTCGCGGGGTCGACACCCGCGCCGTCGTTACATTTCTTGTCTAATTAATTTAGGATTTTAACTCGGTCCAGATATTAGATCAATGATGCCGCGTATGGTAAAATGTTTAGGGTTGCCACGTGTTGCATTTCAAAAATTGTTTAAATATTTAAAGCTCATAAGATAAAACAATTGTAAGTGGTATAATAATTAAGCACAAATAGTATTTCGTAATTCTTTTTGTCTTATAAAAATATGTAAAACCATTGCGTTGACAACCCTACTTTAGATATCAATGCACGCACACCCGCGCCATTTTAAATAGAAAGCCTTATTATAATTAAAATTACACAAGTGTGAATTTTATGTGCGGCAATGAATTTTTATATGGTATTGTTATTTGAACATGCTTTTGTTATTTTACGAGCGTTTTAAGAGAATCAGATAAAGCCTCTGTTTGTATAAGCCGTGATGAATTAAATATTAGAGACAAACGCGCAATTGGGGCATCTGATGGTACACAGGGTCATTCCGGCAATGCGTTAATGAATGAAACCACATACTCGTCTTTATATAATATTATCAGCTCTGTATCTGTACTGTCCCAATGCTGGGCACGGGCCTCTTCTACACTACTGAGAGGGATTAGCTCTTAGTCCACCACGCTGGCCTCTTACGGATTGGACTTCTCAGGTATGTAGGTGTGCTCACGATATTTTAATTCACAAAAAATACACACATAATTTTAGAAAATTCAGCGGTGTGTTCTTGGGATTTGAACCTGCGGACATTCCTCTCGGCAGTCCGTTCCACACTCAACTAGGCTATCGCCGCTTCAATGCTCGTCATTTCTGCTAAAATTGCGCTTAAAATCATCCATGGTTAACGAATATACCCAAAAAGCCCAGTTTTACTTTTCTGATTTTTTATCATTTTAAATTTAGTGCAAATATGTACATTTTCAGTCAGAATGTATTTCTGGTCGAAAATGTGATTTTATCACTGTGACGAATTCTCTTATAGTAGTAGCGCCATTAGGGCATGTAAAATTAAAAATACCTTATTGATTTACGTTTATTCATTGGAAATTTACCTATACACTTATAATTTTACTTCTACGGTTTGAGTTTTTTCAAGAAAATATATATATGTGGTTTTATTTAGTAACCCTGTAGTATAATACTTGTAACATTCGAAGAATTTTGAAAGCCTAGCCTGTATTTGAGGAAAAAAAATATGAAATACTGCATCTAAAGTACAAGTTACTGTTGTCTACACCTGGCTCCGGTAATGTAAATTTTCCTTCGATGTATGTAGCATACTATTAGGGAATAAAAAGTTAAAAAAGTAATGAGATAGTTCCAGTGATTAACACATTCAAACAAATCATTATCATTTCAGCCGGGAATTGTCCACTGCTGAACATAATACATAATTTAATTCAAAGAAATAAACATTAGAAACTTTATATTAGTATAGATATGTATGTTGTTAACATTGTTGATATAGCCAATACACGAGCGGGCTAATATATAAAACCATACAGATTCTTACACGAAATAAAATATAAACACTATCGGTGACATAGACATACAAAGCCTATAGCTGTGCGTGCGCCAGTGGCACGGTGACTCAGATGTACTTATGTAACTGATTAGTTCATAGTGCTCAGTACTTGGTTATTATGTAGTTTTAAAGAATGCCACTACTACTCTAAAATAATTCGTCGCAGCAGCAACATTACACTTTCAGACAGAAATACTCTCTTTCACACACACCATAGCTAAACTAAACTAAATCGGAAATGTGATTTTTGCCACAATGATAGCAGAGGTAACAAGTATGTGCTTTCATCTATTCGCAATGTCGAAATGACTCAATATGAAACGGTTTTGTTGCTTATATTATTATAACTTACCATTCTAAATACACTATTATTATAACAAATATTTATAATATTGTTTTTCCTCCATAGTGATGCGTTAAAAGCTAAATTACTCTTAAGGTTCAAAACAGGATGCTAACCCATTCATATTACGTCAAACTGGATTCATTCATAAATATCCATTCATGTTTTCCTGTGCCGCATTACCTATAGGGATTGTGGGGGAAAATACTAATACTCACTTATAGGGTTCTAGGAATAATACTAATTTCGTATGTGAAAGAACAAAGATTATTTCTTTTATTTATAATAATATCAGCCCTGTATTATATACCGTCCCACTGTTGGGCACGGGCCTCCTCTACTACTGAAAGGGAATAGGCCTTAGTCCACCACGCTGGCCTAGTGCGGGTTGGTCGACTTCACACACCCTCGAAAATTTATAATAGAGAATTTCTCAGGTACACAGATTTCCTCACGATGTTTTCCTTCACCGTTTAAGCAAGCGATAATTCACAAAGAATACACAGTTAATTTTTAGAAAAGTCAGAGGTGTGTGCCCTTGGGATTTGAACCTGCGGACATTCGTCTCGGCAGTCATCATTTTCTTTATATCTGCACGATAAACTGAACCCACTGCACCTGATGGTAAGCGGAGTGGAGTCCACAGCATCGACTGACGAGATCCCTCACAAGTTGATACAAGACTTCGTGTTAGTGAGAGAGTGAGTGATGTTTGTAATTGTGCCTAAAGAGGTATCTCGCTGTTGCTTGTTATCTTCTTCATGGTAAATGCGCAATCCCAAATATTTCTTCTCTATTCGAATCTTTATGCATTCATTTTAGGCAGTGCATCCCTAATTAGTGTAAATTTTAATCTAGGACCGGGATTAAAAGATTAATCGCTTTTTCAAAAATGATTTCGTTTCGTTCCGCGTTAACCATTACACAAATACGCTTTATAATTATAATTTCTGATTAATATAGACATTTATACACAAAAATCGACTTTATATACGAACTAGATTGTAAACCGGTTAACGCGTATTATATGGTTTTAATATAACCCAGGTTAAGCCCTTAAAAGGGTAATTTTACGGTTCTTTTAATAGGTTGTTAATACCAACTACCAACGTGCTTATTTGCCTACAAAATGAGAAATATATAACAATCATGTAGCTTTAACAAGGCCGAATATAATAAATTTGCAGTATATTTAGTAATATTGTGCGCAGTTCCGACGTGCATAGCCTTGTCAGAATGCGGACCGATGCTGTATAACTATAAATATTGTAGATATGTATATAGAAAAGATGCTTGTTTGTCCGTGTTGTTTCACCAGACTTCAAGACACTGAGCTCATTCTGCGTAGATCGG
>NW_023592820.1:0-31204 GCF_014839805.1 Manduca sexta | reverse complement strand
TTAAAATGAATTATTACACTTAATCACAGACTTATAAACAAAACCGTTGACATTTTTAATGAGAATTAAAACAAGGTTTTGGAATGTTTAAAAACACGTTTTCTTTTTTAAATACGAAATTTATTTGGTTATGGTTAACTATGATTAAGTTTTTCTACAAATTAACCGCACAGAGGACATAACCGATAATCTATACTATTATATAAAGCTGAAGAGTTTGTTTGTTTGTTTGTTTGTTTGTTTGAACGCGCTAATCTCAGGAACTACCGGTCCGAACTGAAAATTTTTTGCGTTGATATCCCTATGTTCGTGGAGTGCTATAGGCTATATATCATCACGCTATACCCATAGGAGCGGAGCAGTAATGTGTAATCTCAGGAAGTACCGGTCCGAACTGAAAATTCTTTTTGCGTTGGATAGCCCTTTGTTCGTGGAGTGCTATAGGCTATATATCATTACGCTATACCCAATAGGAGCGGAGCAGTAATGGTTAATCTCAGGAACTACCGGTCCGAACTGAAAAAATCTTTTGCGTTGGATAGCCCTATGTTCGTTGAGTGCTATAGGCTATATATCATCATCACGCTATACCCAATAGGAGCGGAGCAGTAATGCCTAATCTCAGGAACTACCAGTCGCCAACTGAAAAATTCTTTTGCGTTGGATAGCCCTTTGTTCGTGGAGTGCTATAGGCTATATATCATCACGCTATACCCAATAGAAGCGGAGCAGTAATGGTTAATCTCAGGAACTACCGGTCCAAACTGAAAAATTCTTTTTGCGTTGGATAGCCCTATGTTCGTTGAGTGCTATAGGCTATATATCATCACGCTATACCCAATAGGAGCGGAGCAGTAATGCCTAATCTCAGGAACTACCGATTGGAACTGAAAAATCTTTTGTGTTGAATAGCCCTTTGTTTGTAGAGTGCTCTAAGTTATATATCATCACGCTATGTCCAATAGGAGCGGAACAGTAATGGCTAAACTCAAGAACTACCAGTTTGAACTGAAAAAATCGTTTTGTGTTGGATAGCCCTTTATTTGTGGAGTACTATAGGCTGTATATCATCACGCTATGACCAATAGGAGCGGAGCAGAAATGAAACATGTTGCAAAAACGGGGACAATTTATTAGTTTGGAGAGCTTCCGTTGCGTGCGCTGCGCAAACGGTTAGAGTTATCCAACAATGATGTATGACGGGATTGTTCCTCTTAAAAAGTTCTAAAAATATATTATAAAACAAAGACCTCCAGTGCATCTGTCTGCCTGAACGTGTTAAACTCAAAAACTACCCAACGTATTAAGATGAAATTTGGTATGGAGACAGTTTGAGACCCTGGGAAGAACATAGGCTCCGGGAAACTACTCCTTTTATAACGAAAAACTGTAGCCTGAAAAACTTTATAACGCGGGCGGAGCCGCGGGCAAAAGCTAGTTCTTATATATTTTAGGTTCTGAATTTCTAAATTTAAAAAAAATAAAACAACCAAGTCTCACTGGCAGCTAAAAAAAAACATTTACGTTATCCTTCCAAAAAAGATAGAAATTTTAAATTGCGAACACAAATGCGCATTTAACGGGTGTGTTATGTAAATGAAGAGGAACGCGCCGCTGTCGGCGTATCGGACGCAATTTAAAATTTAAAAAAGTATTCATCGAATTTCATTCGTCGGAAAACGCGGTGCCGTCAATTTCATAACCGAATTCCATAGTTGGTGAAGGAATTTGTGCACCTTTCCGATTGGACGTATTTTGACAGTGGATTAATTGGAAAACTTTTGTTATTGGCGTTTCCTTGTGAGTGCATATTTGATCAGAAATGTTCTAAATTTAAACATAACTGGAATGTTCTATAAATAGTGTAGTCTATAGATATAAAATTTAAGATCATTTACCACCAATTTCAATAAACGAGCCCAATTTATTTTTCGATCCTTCACGAAAATGAGAATCAAAACTAGCTTTTTTGATTTACAAAATACTTATTTTATGATTTTAGTACATATATATTTATTTATATATATATATTCACCAATTTTGATTGGTCCCAGGACCGGATGGTAGATTAAGATTGGAATCGTTTATTGAAAACGGCTGTTATTCAAACACTATGTCAAATGCTATCGTTTTATGGTTAAAGAGCAAAAGAAACTTCCAGATTGTCTATTTTATTACACGGTACTAATCTTAGTAAAACCAAAGTTAAAGAATATAAAAAGGAAAAACCATAACCCAACACTTTTTATCGTAAAATGCTCAAACTTTGTCTAGATAAGTGCTAATAAAAGTTGAGTAATTACTTTGATGAAGTGTTTCAAACATTTAACTTAAATTCTATAAACTATGTGGATTGAACTGTTTAGAGCAACGCTGTGGAGTTTTTATCTGTAGTATAGTTTGCCCAACGGTTATAAAAGCAAACTCGAATTTGCTGCGCTGTTGTGTTTCGCGAAGCTATATTTCCAAAGACCCAACGATTAAACAATAAATCAAGACACGAAATCTTTAATTAAATTGATTCTACATTATAATTTGTAAGTATTGTATAGTTATATTAATATTTAAAGACTAACCTTATTCATAAACGTTTTATCTAAGGACGGAGTGTGATAACAATGTTTCTCAGTGCTCAACGGCACTGAAATAGATATAGGACCGTTGTGATTGGTTATTATTGTTGTATTTCAATATTAGCCAATCACAACGGCCCTACGTCTACGCACTGCGAAGACTGCCATGCCGTCAGCACTGAGAAACAGACTTGTTATCACAGTCTTACTCGGTCGTTCGATAAAAACGATGAATAAGGGGTAAATAATAATATTATTCACAAATTAAAATGAACTATATTTTAAAAATAAAATGAATACGCGTATTCCAAATTCAAATTTCCCCACGCCAACTACAATAGTATTTGGAAGTGTCAAAACTCAAATAAGGGTTAATTTACATTATACAGCCAAAATGATGTTTAATTAAAATTGCAAGTGGGCCGAACGGGTTGACAAACGACCCTCGACGTCGGCGACAGGCGCGATCGAATAGAGCCAAGTATTTTTAGACCTAATTAACTATGTGTGCGGTAATAAGCTTATATGACTTTTTACAAGCGTTATTTAAATTAAAGGGAGCCCCAAGTATAAAATCTATATTATTCACTGTTGGTAGGCCTCTCATATGTGAGAGTTCGCCTGGGTAGGTATCACCGCAATGTTTATTTCTGGCGCAAAACAACAGTGTGTAGTCATTGTTGTATTCCGGTTTGAAGGACATTGTAGCCAGTGTAACTACTGGACATAATGAGACTTAACATCTCACGTCTCAGGATGGCGAGCGCAGTGGAATACCAATCAATATTTTGTATTTCAAGGTGTTGGATGATGTTTCTACTGTTTATGGGCGGTCGTATCGATTACCACCAGGCGAACGGCAAGCTCATCTTGTCATTCACAGCAATAAAAAAAATTAGAATAAATGCCTCAAAACGTGTCTGTCTGTATGTGATCGATTTTCTCAAAATCAATTGAACGGATTTTTGTACGCTTTTACTAAAAGATAGTGCAATTCTTGAGCAAGGTTTTGGTTAACAGTACATTACGGTTTTATGTAAATTGACAGAAATATAATGATTACTGTTGAAGAGGTAGCGTGGTTGTAAGAAATCTCGTGGGTCGGGATTTACGCGGTAAAACCTTTGTGACACACTGATTCCATGCGGACGAAGCCGTGGGTATGGCTAGTTTGTTATAAAATAAATATTGTCTAAACGTATGAAAACCTTTTGCTATAAATTTATATTATGTCATTCACATTGAGGGGTCTTTGAAATATGGATCGGTTGATAACACCAAGGATTTGTTGGATTAGTTCCTTTGTAAGTTTGTTATATTTTCATTATTGTACACAGGAACTAAGCAACGAATTGACATTATTTTTTAAATAAATTGAAGATGAACACGACTAATTCCGAGCCTTTCATGCTGAAATAAAGTTTAGTCAAAATTTAACATATAAACAGCTCAAACTTTTTGAACAATTTGTAGACTAACATAAATCCGTTCCAAGCAAAACGACAATAAATATCACCATACATTTCGCATTTAATTCAAAAGTTCTAAAAACGTGCTGAAAGCAAACCGTCGGTGGAATTAAAATTTCAAAATCTACGCTCCCTCCACCGAAGTATCTCGTGAATGCTGCATTCGGCCAAATTTATAGCGGCGAAGTGAGAAGTCGTGGATCTCGGTTACAATGAAGTATGTGCTTTAATGCATAAGCTATTAAGTGTAAAATTATTACCTCATGAGTCCGGATAAACGTGATTTCATTTTAGTCCTTCACGGGTTTAAAATTATGGGTTTCATGAGACACGTCTACGAGGGTAGATATATATACATAGTTGTATTATCTCATTATTTCTTTTAATTTTATCCGTGGTGCTTTATAACTAGCTTATCTAGCTGTAAACGTCTCGATACTTGAGGTTAAAAGCCTCCTTACATCATGATTTTGTCACCCGCATTGCTATGGACGGAAGTGGACAATTAATATTTCCAACTCCTCCCTATCTTTCTATTTGATTAGTTTCGTTGCGGGATAATGACATATTAGTTTCCCCTGAGACTCGCCGAGCTTCACTGCTCGGTGTCATAAAATGCGTGCCACTGCTGATCCTGGCTTACAGGAGTTGTAGTGGTGGATGTGACGGCGGGAAAGTCTCATTATTCCAGTAGTAAAGTAAACAATACGATTCCTACCGAATGTCCTTTTGTAATTCATGTAAATTCTATTCATCATTAGAATGACTGCATTTATGCATATTATTAGTGATTATGTTGTGTCGAGTTTCCTTTAAGAGAATTTCACCCTTCCCCACTGGTCTTTTCCAACCCCCAAGTAGTAGAGCTGTTCCGGTTTTGAAGATATTTTAGCCATTGGTAATACTAGGTATTATTATATGCCTACCCACTCTAGGTCGTAGTTATGAACTATGGCTTTTAAGCCTTCTTCTGCCATACTGCTGACTCACGTTCTTCTACTGAAAGAGTAAACCCTGAGAAGGGTTTATCCTCTCAGTAGAAGAATGTAAAAGCCAACAAAAGACAGTATTATAGTATAGGGCTTCTTTTTTTAACACTGGAAAATCCGTCTACGGATTTCTGCTGGTATAAACCGTCCTACCTACTAAAACCCCGCCATTCGACTTTTTCTCCCAAATATCGAAGGTCGCAGGGTGTGTAAGTGCAGCAACCGCAACCATAGTATGGGGCTGTATACCTTATACACATCAAGCCAATGTAATCTCAAGTATCTCAACACAAATAGAAACGCTTTTGATCCGACGAATGATAGAAAATAGTATAATTGAATATCTTTTAAAAACCAGAACTTAGATTCAACGATGTTTATTTACGATTTAGATTTTCATATTTAATTGTTTTTCAATTGTTTGGGATATGAGGTGATTAAGACAGTGGGTCTTTGAAAAAATCATGATTAAATACTACGTTGGCCGTAGGCGCCAAAAATATAATGAAGAACTTTACATATTAATCTAGAACTTATGCCAAACGTCATTCTAATCTATCTTACGGTTCATACATTTTTATCTAGCAAGCGTAATATAAAGATTTCTAGAAACTTTGTATTAGTCTGGAATTTGTGCCCGTTATGGCGATAGGCTCGGCCCCTATGACGTCATAGGACAGAATATATATAAGGAAAAATAGGTGCAGTAGTCACGTCTCTGCCTACCCCTTCAGGAATGCGATCTAAGTAAGTTGATCAAATAAAGTGTCCCAAAAAGGCAATTGACGTAGCAAAAGCTTGATAGTGGTAATTAAAAACATATCTGTATAAACTAGAGTTTAGTCCTTAGTTTGGCGGAATGGAGCTTTGTTAATAGCTTTTTAAGGTCAAAGGTGAAAAGGCCTCTTTGAAGGACATTTTTAATAAAAGGAAAGATAATTAAGGTCACTAAAATAAAATGCTTTCTCGTTTATAGCCTTAGAGCAGTCAACGACTGAAAAAGTAAAGCCGAATTTCAGTGGCAATAAAAAAAAGTTGAAAGCCGTTGTTCAGAAATTGTCCCATATTCTAAGACAGATTTTATATAGTGCAAATTATATTATGAAACTTTTTTGTAGGTTCTGGGCAAAGTTACTCCACTGCACCTGATATTAGTAGGGTCCAGTTAGAGTCTACTGAATAATTAATTACCCGTCGCCAGTCGACAAAATTATGCCGGTCTGTTTAAAACCGGACCAATCAGACCGGCATAGTAATTATGTTTTATACAGGGTAGGGTCTTAGTTGCAGGAGCGTATTAATTTATACTAAAAGCATGACCAACATTTAATAACTGTATTTATAATCTACGGCATTTACTATCAAGTCTAGTATAAAAAATTATCAAGATTAAAAATTCTATAGTACACATAGTAATTGAATTATTACCTTCCCAGCGTTTTCTCACTTACCTGCTTGCGAGAGAAATATTTCCCGGTACAAGAAATTCCAATTTTCGTGATAAATAATATGTTCATCTAAGATATAATTAGGTCGCAGGGGGTTGCTGGATGGCCACTTCCAATAGGGCTATCTGGAAATCTTTGGGGGAGGCCCATGTTCAGCAGTGGGCAGCGACTGATGATGATGATACTGATGATGAAAAAATAGTTATATTAGTATACCAAATTCAAAACAAATCAATTCACCAAAAATTTCAATTTCTAACAAACAAACATATCCACAAACGTTCTCATTGTCAATATTAAGTAAGATGTATCATTACCGATACCCAAAACAACTTACCTTTTCCAAAATACAAAAATATTTTTCAAACATTCACATGATCGCAAATCAAACAGGGAACCCTTTATTAAGGGTATTTTGGGCCGAAGAGGGCGACGGATATAAGACCGGTCAAACAGCGTCGGGTTAAATGGCCATCGAAGACATTCGACGTAACCTTTCTTGATCCGATTGTATGTATTTATGAAAAAAATATTTTATAGATTTTCTATAGAAAATAATGAAGTAACTTAGCAGTATAGTGAAGTTTGAATGCACTTAATCCGTTGGCGTGAGTTTTTATACGTACACGGCAAAATGATCCTACTGCACTTAATAAGTGGAGTTGGATCTAATAGAAAGTCGACTTGACTTGAGAGGTGATAATCCCTCGGCAGTCTATATAGTTATGCCGGCCTGTTGGAAGCCGATATATGTACACAGGCCGATACCCGCACGCGATACACTTACGTGGGCCACTAGGGCGCGTTTTAATGTTCTGGTGTGTTCATTTTGAGGTCCCAGAGCTTCACCAAGGTGCAGATGGAGACCAACATGGGGTTTTTAGCCGGTAAAAGTCCGGCATACCCTGCTTACCATTAGTAGGTAGGGATCCATGAGGATTTTCCACATGAAAAAAAAAAAGGGCGGGTTTTAATACATTGTGTACGGTGGTCGCTATCTAGGCGGATATAAAATATATTCTACCAGCAAAATCTGTCTGTTAATAATAATAATAATATCAGCCCTGTATTATATACTGTCCCACTGTTGGGCAAGGGCCTCCTCTACTACTGAGAGGGAATAGGCCTTAGTCCACCACGCTGGCCTAGTGCGGATTGGTAGACTTCACACACCCTCGAAAATTCCTAATAGAGAATTTCTCGGGTATGGAGGTTTCCTCACGATGTTTTCCTTCACCTCAATCACCTTCGATCTGTCTGTTAAATCTTCATATTTTAGAACCAGGGTTAGAGACATGATTTGTTTATACATGTTTGATTTATACTTTTTTTACGATTACAACGCTTTGAAAGCCACCCTTGATGGCGAATAACAGGAAAATCGTTAACAATCCCGGAACTAAAATCAAAACACATTAACGACTATCTCCCCATTCTCCCTAAGATAAACTCATAACCATTTCACAAGACATTCGACATAGTAAAGGACCTATGAACGGGACCGATAGGGAGCGGAAATCAAATGAACGGCTCCTAGACCACACCGGATGTCTGCAGATGACGTCGTTGAGTCACTTCCTGCGCGCCCGTCTTGTATACAAATGGATCAAGCGACCAAATTTTACGTGATTACGTATGAATGTAACCTATTAGATTGAACATAAAATAATCATATCAATAATCGATATTAACATGTAAGTTAGTAGGTTGAAGTGGCAATGGGCTGCCCGCATAAGTTGCAAAATAGATAACCGCTGGAGTAAGCATGTTCTGGAGTGGAGACCGCGTCTTGACAAACGTAGCGTGGGATGCCTTCTGGCCAAATGACATACACAAGAGGGCCGGCAGCGACTGGATGCATAAAGCAACAGACCGTTGGTTTTTATTATTCGACAAACTTTTTGTATCGGATCTCGTGTTCAACACCGGGGTAAACAGCGAATACGATACTGGAATCTCACGGCTTAGTGATTGCATGGTCCTGGAGGAAAGTCGGGAGGGAATATCTTAGGAAGGTAGTGTTGGGGAAGGAGAAGGACCTCTCTTAGGATGGGAGGAGGGGAGAAGGCCAGGAAATGATCTCTAGTCCTCATAGGCCTCAATGTGAATTGGCAATCATTTGGTATGCACATTTAACAGTGTGCCTAGGCCCGCGAAAAATGTCTTTCCGTGCATGGGCGTGCATTTGAAGTGGAGATCAAGCGCATTTTCTGACATACCCAAACACTTGCCAAGCTTCAGTGCTCATTCCCATTGTGCATGCTAATATCACTCTTGGTTTACTGTTATAGTGGCGATCGACATATTTTCAACTAATAAAAAGATGCGAAAATAAAAGCCATAAGATTTAAATTTTGATGTATCTCGAGCTTAAAACAAAGGGGCGCATAGAAAAAAGTTACTTCATACAAGCGACAAAGATTAAAAAAAATATATTATTAAAAATATTTAATATCAAAATACAATAATACTCACCTACAATACAACGTCTCTTTAAAACAAAAACATCCATAAAGCGTACGTCATTAAAACCAATAATCGCATCAAATGAAATGCCGTCAGTATCCTCAATTTTTCATTGAAAGCTTTTAGCCAAAGGGTTCCGGGGAATGTGTACCAAATGCGTGATTCTTTTGCAGTCTTTGAGGCGTAAGAATCCAATATAAATCGGCCGACTGTCCCGTCACAGTATGGATACGGACAGTATGACAATCGTGGAGCGATATGCGGATTTGTTGTGTGGAATTGCAATAGTGGAAATGGTTTGTGTCGTGCTGCGGTCTGGTACGTTGTACTGATATTAAAATAGTTTTTGTGCAACGTTTAAGGAAATATATTACAAGGCGACATCGTGTCGTTTGTATGTAAATTTAAACATGCTTTTTTAGTAGTTGGGACTGTGGCATCAGATAAGTAATAGTTTAACGTATATAAATTGTAAATTAAAGAGAATAGCAAAATAGTAATAATATTTGCTGTAGGTAATACATCACTTAATGCTCGAGAGTCAAGTACGGCCTCTTCCACATAACTTCAGGCACGAATATTACATAAAGATAAATATAATACGGTTGCATACAACTCATGAGCTCATTAGTTTTCTAGACTAGGAAATGCTAAGTTTTAATGTAGTTTAGGCATTTTCCAGTGCAGTATAGAAAAAGGTGTTAATTAACCCATTTGAGCTTCCCTCTCACTCTCCCTTCCTGACTAATTTTCCCACATAGTGGTGGTATAAGCTTTATTCACATTTCTCTCCCACTTCCCTATACATGTCGTCATCATCGAAAACTTTGCATGCCATCATGTCACGTGGCAACACATTTGTCCATGTCGTTTTTTTGTTTGTTCCGGGAATGGACAATTGCAGAACCTGGTTGCCAACGTAATCAGATGGTTTTCTTTTAAAATGTTTGTAACACTTCAGTCTGTTTATTTGCAGCCTGTCCGTGATATTTCGTAATCTGTAACTTTCGCGCACATGATCATGATTTTATTCATTTTTGTAATGCCACACACCTATTTCAACATCTTGATTTCAGCAACGCCGATGGTATAGACATGCTTCTGTATGATAGCCCAAGTCACTACATACTATACTACTGCCGTACATCACTATACATAGGTCTTATGATGGCCAATTTGAGCTTCCTTACAAAACTATTTGTTTGAATGAAATAAGTATAATAAACGTTTAACACCCCTTTAATTTTACCATGTATAATAAAAATATATAAATAAAGTACCTATAAATATAAGTTTCAATACCGTTCCTGCCAACGTAGCGATTGTCCAGCGTGAACACTGATCGGATTACGCATTTATTTACTTTTCATCGACAGCCGTGAGCGTTTCGTGTAAAAGATTATGCGCACCCGGTATAGGATTTCTATATGCATGAATAAATATTTTGCGAGACATAGGTGGGGAAATACATTTCCTAGAGGATAAGATAAGCATAAGCCGGCATGATATTCTGTTAAAGAAAATCCTTTAACATTTTTCAAGAGGCTGTAGTTGTAAGGCTTGGAGACTTTGATACAACTCAATGATCTTGATTATTGATTGTTTGTCAGTATGACAGCTGCGAAAACTCCAGCAGCACTACATCGTAATAAATACTTCACGACACTGCTTCTTTCGACCAGCTCATTTTGTATGGTATGTGATCGACTAGGATGGTATCATTATTACAAAATCGACATTTAGTAATTTTTGTTACGTTTAGTATAATTGATTCGGATGGCAAAGGCACAAAAATATTCTAGTCTCAAAGAACGAATTCCTTAAAGACCATCACAGCTGTAATTGGTCTCTCCTTGTGTCGGCGCGTCCATAGTTGAAATGTCTATATCGTACAAACATCGATGTAAAACTGAATATTTATTGTTAATGATGATAGCTCATATTATAGATTTTTGCTTTAATAAGTGACCTATTTTTACAGTGATAAAATAAATTAATATGTATCTTCATAATGTATATATTCAAGTCTAGAGTAGTTTCTTTTTACGGCAGTAAACCGAAACTCAGAGAAGTACTAAGTATTTGACGCTTAACGAATTTTTACTGCTTTTAAATTAGAACATTTTTATTTTCGCCCATATAAATTTGGTTCAAGCGTTGCCATTCGAGAATAAACTTTAAAATTTATGTGACAGAACTGAAACTCACTCAACTTTATAATGATATTACTGCTTTCGGTAAATCCCGGTATATTTCCGGTTTGTGTTTGACGACTTAGTGGGATTGAGGGCTTTATTTACACGCGTTCTATTTGGAACTTCTTTAATACGTACTTATGAAAATAGGTCGTCGTAAGAATAACGCAAAATCTCCTTTTATATTTTATAATTAGAATCCTTAAACGTTTATTACAAGTATAAGATGAGGAGAGAATCTATTTGCCTGTTGGGTAAGTGCTTCCTCTACCCACAAGTGAATGCTATCAAGATGTTTAAATTGCAAAATAGTACATCATTAATGGGCTTCAAAAACGGAGGAGGTATTTCAATGAGTATATATTTTTTAAGATCGATTTAGAACTACCTTCATAGTTTTAAATATTGTGACCAATTGTAATTAATGTAGGTTATAGAATTGTACCCATTAATGTACACGTATATGTATTATAGATATTATACAAACGCCAGGGCCCTTATTCTGTATGATAGTGTAAACGCGTAACGCGGCCGTGTCATGCTATCTTCGAGAAATGTGCGTGGAATGGTATTCTGTAAGCCAAATTTCTATAGTCCTAAACATGATGCGTTGTGTTCCGTGCTTGTTACACACTGTTAAAATAACGTGCGGGATAGAGAATAAGGCTCCTGTACTAGTAACCTATACCTATCAACTTATTTTATTTTGTTTGTATTTCATGTAAGTGAATCGAATTCTTATGAGATAATAAAGTTCTTTAATCGTATATATTTTTTAAAATGTTTGATACCTCAAATACTGTTCGTTTATTAATCGATTTGGTATTTTTTTTTTTTCATATGGAAGAATATTCTTCTAGACTGGTCCTATAGATTTTATATTAAAATCGGTCCTGTAGTTTGATTTTTAAACTAAAATAACTGGCATAAGTATGTCGCCCAAGTAATCGAAATTGCGTATTTCGCTTTCCTCTGATTTTTCTGTTTTACTGTTCTATGTTATGAAATTTAACGTAGTTATACAATATCTAGTAACTACGTTACCAATTACATACTTTTTAATTACTAATAGACAAGGTGCCACGAATGCGTATTAAATTTTTAGCCAGCGAAATTTTTGTTTTATAAATCATAGATTTTTTCTATTTTCTATCGTATATAAAATCAGAATTATTTTGGTTTATTATGCCGAAAACAATTTATCGTTATTAACCTTAAACGATGTATATATAATCATCGATCTCCAAGTGCAAGACGTTATCTTCTGAAACGTGAAACAGATTTTTCTGCTAATACCGGTATTGCAAAGTACGGGTTAGTATTCCAGCGCACTAATGAGTTCGGATAAGTGCAAATTACACAGGACCGTTCAGTTAATGTAACATTACACAAAAATTACGCTTTAATGGCTGGAATCCGGAAAATGGATCTTGAATGTTCTTGGCTAAACGATTTCTCGTAAATGCTATTTGCTTTGATTATATTTTTTGGCTCAGGACGTTTTAGTAAAATCATATCTAATTGAAATAAAACTATTTTACGGATTTTATCGCGTTTATATTTTAATTGTCTCTCGACGTTTCGAAGAGTTTTCAGCCTTCGTGAACACGGGGCGGACTGAGGTGTTGTTCATCCGAAAAGTCAAAGTTGCAATATCTACCTAAATTTTACAATTACATAATTTTATACGAAGAAAATTATAATATAAAACCCGCGATAAAATCTGTAAAGTAGTTTTATTTTAATGTCTAATATTCGCGTAAACATAAGAAACCATTATCATACCTAATTTAGATTCGTATTGGTAGTTCTATAAGGTTAGCAAAAAATATGACTCCACGATTTGACGAAGTTATTTCCGTTCCATACTCCAGTGAAAAATTAAAAACATTATCATGACCCACATAAAGTCCTCTGCTAAACATTAAACATAGGTTTCTCATAAAGATTTCCAGACGGACCTGTCAAAAGCCTATGTCAAATCCATAAATTCGCTTTACTATTGATTGCTTTTACCTGAACTTCATCGACGGCTAACAATGTGGGTATTGTAGGCGAATTTAAAAATCATTTTTCTGCTTTGAATTGTTATAATATAAATATACCTTGACATTGTAGCAAGTTTAGTTTACCTACATTGTGTAATTGTAAAATGTAGGTAGATACTGTAACTTACACTTGCGGATGACCAACACGTCAGTCCGCCCCGTGACCATGAAGGCTGCAGTCTTCAAAACGTCAGGAGAAAATGATATAAATAAGCGCAATAAAATCCGGAAATAGTTTTATTGCAATACTTTTTTTGTGTCAAATAAAGATGGATTTGGCGTGTTTTATTGAACAGTAAACTATCATATTTGTTTTATTTGCGTGTTAAATATTAACTTCTTTGGATAATTTGTGGGTTAGTACATTTGGTATAATTAGGTCTACATTCACAATTGTTTGAAATGCAGTATTTAATTAACTACACAGTGATTATCACTTGCTAATTAAAAAAATCACCTCTAAATGAATCGCCATTATCTACTTTTTCCTAACAGTCAATCCAGAACGAATTGAATCAAGCCGCAATTTAAATAGCATTTGGTTTTAGTTCGTCTCGTAAAAATAAATCGTGGCTACTTTAAAATCGGGATTTCCCGTAATCCCTTCTCTGTCACACTGTATTATTCAAAAGTGGATCTTAGATTTACGACCTTTAAATTCAAAATGCCGTAACGAGGGGCCGTTTCTATTTCAATTGGAATATCGAAATGGTGTTTGCGATACGGAAGTGGACGTTATTTCGCTGACACTAAAGGATAATATCTTGTAGTTATGATTAATATTTTGTAATGCGAAGTTTTCTCGTTTTAATAACTTAGACTTTCATATGAAATTATGCTTGCATATGTAATTAGATAAACACATATATGATTGAAACAGATATATAATTATTACTTATTTATTTATTTTAAGGTTCAAACAGTGGTAATTACATTAAATCAATTGAACCTTACAAATCACAAAACATATCCTAAAGTATAGGTATTACCACGTTGCCACGGCAAGCATTGATAATAATATGTTGAAAACAACAATTATTAAAATATTAAATAATCTTAACAATCTTAAAGTAATTATTTAAAAATACTATAATTTGGATAAAAAAATAACTACTTAATATTAAATGCTTATATTAAATAGGAACGTATTGAACTTTTCCTTATATTTTGCACAATATAAATGTGGGTGTCATATTATTACACCAGATTGTTTGTAATTGTGTCGCCTATTATCAGGCGATTAAATTTCTCACCTCTAATTCTTATAAATAACTATGAAGCAGCTCCGCCCGAGTGAAAAAGTTTTTCCGGGATAAAAGTTGCGCTTATATTTTACCGGAATAGAAAGTAGCCTATAGAAAACAGGAGTAATGTAGCTTCCTCATAGTGAAAAAAAATTGAAAATCGGTTTAGTAGCTCCCAAGTTTAGCGCGTTCAAACAAACAAACTCTTCAGCTTTATATATTAGTATAGATTTCACAATATAAAAACAGTCATAAAAACCAAAAGTATATACTGCAACTCTAGCGTCGTCAGCGGGTCTATGCTCCATAAAATTCGAATCGCACCGATTTTATTTCATCCAAAATAATTTTTACACAAATGTCGCAGCCTTAGACAAGTTTGGATATGTCTAGAATTTTTTTAAACCGGTGATTCTAATGTTGAAGGTTTCATATTATATAATATTCATTTAGCTGGTTGATATTGTAATTATTATTGTAGTATCCATAGCGATGGAAAATAACGAGAACAAAAAAGGTGGTGGTGTTGACGCGTCATGACTAACAAAATTGCACATAAAAACAGCCCAGTATTTACTATAGTCACATACCTACACAGGGGCATGATTCTCTACGACAATGTCGAACTTGTAACACGGCGTGTTTCGTTAACTTCGCGTTATGTCTGTGTAAGAGTATTCTGGATGCTAATTTGACATTTCATGAACACGATAAGGTGTGACACATCCGCCTTACGGGCATGTTACGAATTGTCAAAATAACGTGCGGTAATCCAGCGCGTCTATGCGCGTTTAGACAAATTAATTATTTAGATACAACGACTGTATAATTTCTATTGACGATAGTATCCTCTTTACATCGTGAAAACTCAAATATAATATTCTACCTTATCAGAAACAAAACAAGCATAAATCCTAAATGATCGAATTAATATTCAAACCTATGTTTTGTATCTTGATAGTCAAATTTGTGTTATGGGCTCAGCGGTGAAAAATAAGCTACTTTACTACTGGCAACCCGACTTTTGACAACAATTGAGGTCAATCAAGTTTATTTTTATTACTTCGATGTAATATTTCTATTAGTAAATAGATAGGCAAACAAATATAAAACACTAATGAAGGTATCTTTTTAAACAATGTTTTCTTAATTATGTACATTACAATTAATACTATGTAGTTTCTTTGTGGTGAAAGTTTTGTACCTATAAAGTTTGATAACAATAAAGATTATTGAAGAAATTTTTACTAGTTATACATTATTGTTGTTATAAGTAATTGGTAGACGTCTTAATCAAGGGCTTAGCCAGCTTTAAATTAAATATCAAAATCTTCAAAATGTGAATATCGATCCAGGGAAACAAAGCAAAAATTTCATGTAGGTAATCCCAATAATTTTAAACAATTACATACAAAAGTATGTAATCATGTTGAATCTAAAATTGGTTGTACAAACACTTCCTTTTTTATTTTAGGAGACCAAAGGCATCTTACATTGAATACTAATGTTAACAAAACTGATAATATCAAATGTAATAATAAAATTATTTACTTTTACAGGATAGTGAATGTAATGCAAGATATTCCAAATAAATAATAGTAAAATATACTCAGTTTTAACAACACATTATCTTTGTTTTATTTTTTATTTGTTGTTCAGTCTTAGATAACAAGTAAAATTTCTATACATGAGTTTGAATGTTTGTTAATTAATCAGTTTCACCTTAACAACTAAATGAATGTGTATGAAATATGGTACTCAGACAGTGAGCTGTGGATTGAATATAGTACTTTTTATTCCAAAAAGATTAATGCCGGATGAGCGGCTAATAGAAGTTACTAGGTAATAGAGCTATATTTTTTAAAAATAACGTTTAATAGGCAATATACACTTGTTTTAATTATTGGTGGTAAGTCTGTTATATGTGAATGTCTGTCTTGATAGTTATAAGGTGTCTACGGCAATGTCTGTTTCTATAGCCAAGTTAAACTGTGTCCATGCACTGATATGTACCAGTTTAGAGGAAATTGTAACTAGCGTAATTACTTTATAAGACCTAAAATCTTTGTCTCATTCTGAAAACCTACTGTGGAACGTCACATAGTGCTTTGCAATTGCAAGTTCCGGATGGCATTGTAACTGTTTATGGGCGGTCGTATCGCTTATCATCAGATAAACGGCATCCTCGTCACATTATTTAACTAAATAAAAAAAAAAATGAGTTAATGCCTTAACGATTTTGCAACAAATTTTATGATGGAAGGTCCGTAGAATTCCTCTTAATATACGTTGTTAGCGCCAATTTAGCACAAACTGCATTAGCACAACAGCATTTACTATTACTCATATAACAGCATTCGTGTAAAATCTTCAGTAGCATTAAATATATCAATTCAATAAAATTTTTAAAATGTGGCTTTAGTAAACAAATCAACTAAATAAGTCTATGACATTGACATTTGACAATCATTTTGAAGTTATATTTTTTCGTTTGAAAACAATCACAGTCTACAGAAATTTCTTTAAATTATTTTTATATTCCTTTCATGTTTCTTACATTTAAGTATATACAAAAATGGGATTAAATAAAGTTTGGCAGTGATTTATTCGAGTTACATCATTTAATATCACGAATACAAACAAAAAAAGCCTTTTCAAAAACCGATACTTGCCGATTCGAGGGGATGAAAGATTTCTGAACGCATTAACACATCGTAATATAAAAAATATTAAGCATAGACAACCTATCGTACGGCATACACAATACCTATTTTTCAATTACACATCGTGGCGCGTGTATGAAACGCGTTTGTGTTTAGAGCTTGTTTTGACAACACGCGTTTACGGTGTGTTTTCGCGAGTAGCATAGGGAATCAACCTACAGCTCTAGCAACTCGCATTAATACGGCCCGAACGTCGACCGCCGTCGCCATGACACTCGAATAAAATGCATTTATTAGTTAAAAAATAAGTTAAATAGTGTAGACCTATTACTAAAGTATGAAACGAAACGTTTTTTTCATTCACACTTGCAGTATCATTTGTACATCGTCTAAAAACACAGGAAGGCATTTTATTTATAAAAATACAAAAAGTTAGTAAGCCAACTAGTCGCGACAGTGGTTGGAGGTTGAATAAATGAATGTCGGGCAATTACCTTGCTTCTTACCAGTATTGAGCTCAGACAACGCATCTATGTAATAAAAACATCTTAGGTTACTGTAATACATAGCATGTAGCGTAAATTTTGCTAATACTAAATAAACCATCCAGTTTATAAATTCTAAGGGCGTTATTACTCTGCAACATATTTTATTCCTAACATCTAAATATTTGTTTATATTTTCTTATATAGTTACATCGATTACTCGGTAATGTGGTTCGAATTTCATGATTCTTTGTTTTTACTGGAAAAGTAAATATCCAAGTCGACTAGCGGCAAAGTTCTTTTTACTTCAATTGCTTTGTGTATATTTGATTCAATACCTAACGGCTTTAGGATTTTTCTTATTATTTTAAATGAAATATATATGAACTATTGTACAGTCAGCATCATAAGTAGCTGAACCAATTCAAAATATTTAATCGCCTTTACACCTTTATGCACGTACAACAATTTTCTTCAAAGGGTTTACTTTATTTTACATAACGAAAAATTAATATTCCGATTGAACTCAATGTGTACAAAGGCTTTGAAGTTCTGAAATTGTTCAGTTATCTTTGTGGCCAGCTGCACATATAAGCAATCTTCGTCTAAATAAATTCTTAACCGTAACTTACTACTCAACAGAAACTATTTAGTCTAGAACCATCAAATATTGTTCACAAGTTCATTGTTTTCACAAAAGGATTTATTTTTTGCACTTATTACTTACTGTTACAAATTATAAAATCAAATTCAAACATAGTCATTTGTCTAGAGGGTATTTACCCTATTCTATCATCTCTGTTTTATATATCGCCCTACTGCTGGGCACGGGCCTTTACTACTGCCGGGGTAGTAGAGGATAAGGGAGGCCTTAGTCGGCCACGCGTTCCTAGTGTCTTTCAAAGTTCTTATAAATAACTTCTCAGGTATGCAGGTTTCCTCCTGACGTTCTTACCGTTAGAGCAAGTGATAATTCGCAAAGAATACAACATATTGCTGATTGTAAATATACACATACACTTAACTTTTGGCGTAAATCGAACTACATACCTCACCCAGCTTCAATACACTGCGCCACGCCGGTCACAAAAGTTAGATAGGTACAAGAGTAACTAATTAAAAGTTGTTAATTTAGTTGGGGCCGTCTTGCCCCGTCGGTATTAACGGGCAAGCTTTCGCAAATTTAGGGTGAGTATGAAATAAAAAACATACTCGAATTATGGAATTTTAATAATTCTACCTGGATTTATTTACGTGTTAATGAATGTTGTTAAAAGCCGATTAATGTGAGAGAAGTTATCTAGTATTGCTAGTTTGGTGATATAACACTAATTATAATTGGCCACTACTGTCGAACATTGAACCTATTTATAGATTGTTACTGAAAATAATATTTAAATTAAATAATAATAAAATGGTATCTTGATACCGTTAATTACAGTTTATTTTATTACAAACAATACGCAGGAAATATATACTGATCATCGATGAATTTATAAAGCCAACTGAGGCAAAACATTAAACTTAACAAAATTATTGATATAAAATGAAACCTCAATCTCCAGGGCTTATGAATCTTTCAATTCGTCCATTACACTAAACATATTCAATAAATACAAAGATCCGCTTTTCTTTGTGTAAAATATAGACCTTATTTCTTATATCCCACAAAATACTTAACAATAAACTACGGTTCCCATTAGCAACAGCCCATTCGTGCTTAGTGGCGACAAAAAAGATATCTCTTTTAAGAAAGCATCCGTACATTATTGTACCACGGCCCGATGTAAATATGAGGTAAAAAGTAAGCTGCTTATGAAATATGAGCCAAGAAAACCCACAAGTTGAAGAATAAGTACAGGTAGATCTAGGGATGGGAAGAACGGGATTTTTGACCGGAATATTTTAATAGATTCTTTGCAAGAAATATGAGCTACATAGATTTTGCAAATTAATTGTATGGAAGATCATAATTTTTGTTACATATCCACACACAAGAGACGGGGGTATGCTGCAGTCCGGGAAATAAGAGAGGAAAAATATAAGGGAGCTCGGATAGATACATTAATCGTAAATCTTAAATTCAAATTTGCCTAACCTATATTGTTTATTTAGCTAAATACCTATTTAATATGAATATTATTTAGAGGCAAGCCTAGCCTATCAAACAAATCCAAATATACTCGCAGTGGAAAAGCAATTTAGTGCGAACTGTCCAAAACTATCTTAGATTCAATATTACCACCTGAATTCAAACGAAATGGCAACCAGTGAGCATACCTTTGCCTGTCGCCAATTCCTTTGATGCTTGCCCGAAATGTACGATTTTGGATTAGGCCTATAGTGCCAATAGTAAATAGAACACGGTAGTCAAACGGCCGAGGCGATGTCGGTCACGTAATGTGGATCTCTACTAATAGGATAGTTTGGGCAATTGTTTACTATGCTGGTCTGATACGGGGCTGAATGAATTAAGATTGTCCTGTAATCAATTTAGAAAATTTAATCGTGAACTATTTTGAAATGGTTTGACCAAATACATTGATATAGACAGAATAGAATATTATTTCATTATTGATATTGTTTTAAATAACGAATATTTTTAACGTTACCTACTATGTCTTTCATGATAATAATATAAACTACTTATTCATCAGAATTCTAATATTGAAAAGAAAGAGGTTTACAATTATGGAAGTATTAATTAATTAGTGCTTAAAAAAATCCGCGCTAATCACTTTCCACCTGTATCATTTGACAACGCATCGTGTTTTACATCTTATTTATTCGGGCGTATCCGAACGTAACAAAATTGGGTAAGAATAATACATGAATTACACGAACAACAAATCGGAAACATTAACGTGTAAATTTTTCCGTTAACCCGTATTCCGGTCGCTGACAGCCCTACGTACGTGCTCTCCGCACAAAATTTGCGAAGGAAATGTAGCTAAAAAAAGGTTTATTTTATGAGATACCGTGTGTTACACGTTATAATGGCGAAACGCAGTCGTTACGCAGATCCTCGGGGCGATATGTGTGACGTAAATAAAATGAATAAGCATAATAATGCACGGCTCTTGCCTTACCTGAGTTTCGGATATTTTTTCGGATATATTTTAATTTTGATTCATTAGAATAACTGTGGAGAAAAAGTGGATTTGATTTGAAATATTCTTTCTGTTGTACCTTGACGGTATTTTTGATTAAATTGTGATTTTTCTAGTTTAGACATGTTTTTATTGTGATCGACTATCTTACTGCTGGTAATAATTTACTACATCATAAATTGGCTAGATGACCATGGTGTCACCAGGATCTGAACGAAAGCTAGCATTAATTTAATTGCTGTTTTATTCCATAAAGTGTTTATGTATTTTGGAGGTCAAAAATCATATTTAACTCCATTTCGTTTTCTTAAACATGAACTATGCAACCATAACTGCTGATTTGGATTTTGATGATTGAAGCTCAGCATGATCGTTTGTCATCGCTGGCTCCCTACTACAAGATTATATGTTGTATTTTTTGCATAAATTGATTTAAATATATTACGATTTTATATGTTTTTCAGAAAAATATCCTATAATCCCGAAAGAAAAATAAACGGGGAAACTTAAATTATTGGCTATGGAATTTTTTACCAACATAATTTGATATCTCAGTTTATTAAAATAAATAAAAATTAACATAAGACTTTGCAAAAGTGAGCCAGCGCTATCAGAGAGGACTTTGAACAAACAAAACAAACCGGCATAATAACAGCAACCATTACACTACTATCCGCTTGTTTATTGCCCTGCACCATAAATTGCAGTTAAAGCCGTAGAAACCACTCGTAAAAACGTTTCCAAACACGTTTCCAAGCCGGTAACCGGTTCTTTATCTCAACCCCACCCGGATTGATTTATAAGGGTACATTTTATTGTGGCTTATCCTGCTTTATCCCGTAATTAAGTCCGACTTTAACCGTAAGCCGGGCGTGGAACGGGTCAAACTGACCCTTATACACGAATGACCTTGATATCAACAAAGCTTCGTTAGCGTTTGATTACCTGGATTTATTTAAATTGGTCAATGTTTAAAAATATTAATGGACGGCAAAGGTGTCTAGAGTTACTTAAAAAACTTTTAGATAAAAATCAATCAAGGATTAAGAATAAAAGTAATCAAGGATTTTCTCTGTGTGTGTAACAAATATGAGAAATCTTCACCAACAATCTTAGGCATTCATAATATTAGTAAGATATTATATAACCACTAGGAAAGACATCGAGGAAAATCGTGCATTTTTGATATATTTTCTATAAGAATATTAATAAGGTGTAAAGAACAAACAGCTTGTATTTACATAAAGAATTTCTCATTCAAACTCCATCCAATTTTTTACGACAAATTGGAATCGAACTGCCTCTTGTTCAAATATATACCACGGCACCTAAATCACGTCCTTAAATCATTCAAAGCATCTACCACAAACGGCTGTCGAAAAATTGGATCCGAGCTTCATTGATGTGGTTAACTATTGTATCCATGTTAACAATTAGGATTACATCTTAATTCAATTAAAATTGCTCATGTCTATTCAATTAGGGGTTATTTGAGTAAACAGAGATACATAGGGTGGATTTACTATGCGGTAATCAAATAGTACAAATAGATCGGCAACTAACATGGCGGATTAATGATAATATCATTAATTGTGAAGTTGTCAAGTTAAGTTTGCTTTATTGGCGTACATGAGTGTCTTTGTAAGAATAGATACAATACTTTTGTTGGGATAAGGCGGTGAAAGCAGACGTCTCCACTCTATGACAACTGTTTATTGAATGACAATTTAGCTGTCACTCGACAGCTTTTATCTCAGGCTTTTATACTTTTCTGGGGAATGAAATATCAATCCTGTTGAGGGTATTTTTGTATCTACCTCCAACAACTTTATTTGTTTGATTTGTTAGGGGATGGCATTTCTACACATTTTGATTACTTTGCTGTTGGTGTTATATTTTATATCCGCCTGGATAGCGACCACCGTACACTAGCTGTTGAAATCGCCATAGTGACCCACGTGCCTGTGTCGTGTTTCGGGGTCAGCCTGTGAATATCCAGTTCCATCAGGCCGGCATAATTGTGTCGACTTTCGAGGGGTAATCATCTCTCGTCAGTTGATATTCTATTGGACCCCACTCTACTTACCATCAGGTGCAGTGGGGTCACTGTATCGTAAACGTATAAAAAATGTACCTATTTATATTAAATGTACGAATTACATATAATCTATACTATTATATAAAGCTGAAGAGTTTGTTTGTTTGTTTGTTTGTTTGAACGCGCTAATCTCAGGAACTACCGGTCCAAACTGAAAAATTCTTTTTGCGTTGGATAGCCCTTTGTTCGTGGAGTGCTATAGGCTATAAATCATCACGCTATACCCAATAGGAGCGGGGCAGTAATGGCTAATCTCAGGAACTACCGGTCCAAACTGAAAAATTCTTTTTGCGTTGGATAGCCCTTTGTTCGTGGAGTGCTATAGGCTATATATCATCACGCTATACCCAATAGGAGCGGGGCAGTAATGGCTAATCTCAGGAACTACCGGTCCAAACTGAAAAAATATTTTTGCGTTGGATAGCCCTTTGTTCGTGGAGAGCTATAGGCTATATATCATCACGCTATATTCAATAGGAGCGGAGCAGTAATGGCTAATCTCAGGAACTACCGATTCGTACTGAAAAATATTTTTGTGTTGAATAGTCCTTTGTTTGTGGAGTGCTCAAAGTTATATATCATCACGCTATGACCAATAGGAGCGGAGCAGTAATGGCTAATCTCAGGAACTACCGGTTTCAACTGAAAAATTCGTTTTGTGTTGGATAGCCCTTTATTTGTGGACCGCTATAAGCTATATATCATCACGCTATGACCAATAGGAGCGGAGCAGTAATGGCTAATCTCAGGAACTACCGGTTTGAACTGAAAAAATCTTTTTGTGTTGGATAGCCCTTTGTTCCTGGAGTGCTATATATAGGCTATATATCATCATGCTATGACCAATAGGAGCGGAGCAGTAATGAAACATGTTGCAAAAACGGGGAAAATTATGAGTTTTGAGAGCTTCCGTTGCCTGCGCTGCGTAAACGGTTAAAGTTATGCAACAATGATGTATGACGGGATTGTTTCACTTAAAAGTTCTAAATAATATAACAAAGTCCCCGCTGCATCTGTCTGCCTTAACGTGTTAAACTCAAAAACTACCTAACGTATTAAGATGAAATTTGGTATGGAGACAGTTTGAGACCATGGGAAGAACATAGGCTCCCGGGAAACTACTATTTTATAACGGAAACCTTTAGCCTGAAAAACTTTATAACGCGGGCGGAGCCGCGAGCAAAAGCTAGTTCTGTTATGTACGGCGTATGTCATGTTGGTTGTCCTACTAAATAAAATTATAAACTAATATTGAACAATGGTCTTATCGCTCTTTAGTTACTCAGTAAAAGGCCAATATATAATACTGAGTTTTCTGAATAAAAATAGGTAACATTAATGATTTCTTATGTTTACGCAAAAGTTAGATACTGAAATAAAACTATTTCCATCCGTCCCGTAACCACAAAGGCTGCAAACTCATCAAAACGTCGGCAGAAAATAATAATATAAATAACCATAATAAAAACCGTAAGTTTTATTTCAAGGTAACAAGGCCTAAAATGCAAAAGTTCTTGAGCATAATGAAAGAACTCGTTAAGCCAATCACAACCATGATACAATACCAGTTTCTCAAATAACTTTATTATATTATACACTTAATTGAAATTCGCTAATGGCTCTCGGTTCTGGAGTACCTGTTAATTTATGAAAGTAAACTTCACGTTTCACTCGCCGTATTTACAATGAAGTAATAACGGTGTAATAACTGAAGGATGATAGCAATTTAACGAAGAACCTCCTTTAAAGCGCCAGCTAAGAGTCCAATTTCGAATGATGTTAATCAAAGAGAACGAAACACGAATATGTTATATAAAATGTGTTTATCATAACTTAATACCACAGAATTTTACTTAGGTACCCGTTGTTTTACGACATAGAATGTGGTCTAGATTACTAAAACATCCTAAAGTCATTAAAATTGATTCAGCCGTAGACAGATCGACCAAAGAAATAAAAGAAATTAATATGTGAAGTGTCATAATTCTTAAAAGATTTCTTGAAGTGCCTAAACGTAGTGCCTTCCTAAACCATCTCTCTATTTCGGATTTTGAAATTAATTTTAACAAAAGCCAGAAGTAAGATTACTATAGCACCTACATTACCAATCAGTTTTAGTGTAAGTATAAAACCCAAAATAGAACCCACAACGTCCCAAAGTACAGCATCTACAGTAACAGAAAGTAAAGAGCCTAGTAAAAGTAAAAAGAAAGAGTAAGAGTATAGTAGGAGTAAAGTGAACGTCCTCCCTCTTATTTCTAAACGTTCCATGTTCATTGTTCTGTCCCATATCAACGTATTCATAATAATTTTTTCCTTGTTACAGGGGTGGTGTTAGCCTAAGATGGTTTTGGCGCTGGTGGTCGGAGTGCTGTGCGTGTGGGGCCGCCTAAGCATCGCCAACCCTGAAGCGAAGCGGCTTTACGACGACCTGTTGTCCAACTACAACCGCCTGATTCGGCCAGTTGGTAACAATTCAGACCGGCTCACCGTCAAAATGGGACTTAGGCTCAGTCAGCTCATCGACGTTGTGAGTATTGCTTATTTATTAGACATCTCGACGATGTCAACTTATTAAAAATATATACTACACTATTATAAAACTGAGAGCTGCTTCAGCATTACTGTCAGTTACGAATGATATTGTATTTCATTATTGCTGCAGGATTTTGATCTTTAAGTTTTGAATTTTTTTGTCAAGTAACGCAATACATAATTAATAGGGTTATCGAAATAGTCTTAGAAGATAAATTTCCAAGACAACTCTTAATAACAACAGTGAAAACAATTGGCATTACCACAAAGTTAAAATGTTTTTCTAGTCACTCGCAAAGCCAAAAGCAAGCAGAACTGTTACATGTTGCTTTATAAGCTCATGCAACTAACGCTCTTATTATCACAAGCTTAAACCATTTAAAGCCCATTAGGTCTATGATTCTTTATGATGTTATTGTTCATGTTTCTTGCGTAGAGTATACGTTGAATGCAGTACGTTCTCATAGTCTTTTGAACACATTTTTATAATATCTCATTACACTATATTATGAAACTCTTTGTGCTAATTCTAGTGATATTTAAAAATTCTATGATAGTAATCTTGGTGAATAGGTGAAGTCTAGTTTTTTTTATTAAATAGCGTAGTATTTGAAATTAAGAATTATTCTGTAAACATTATTATGTCTACATTCTACGTACCAAATAATCTTAAAACTGCCCGGAGTATTTTCCATAAGTATTCTTTATATTAAAATTTATCTTAAGTACATAATTATAACCTTATACTTATTCATTAATGATCTTTATTATATTAGAAATTAGTAATATCATAAAAATCAATAGAAGAGATAATAGTCAATGCAAATGCAAAGTATGAATTAATTAACAAGAAATGCTTTCTACAATTTAAAATATTTTATATTCCTAATCATCCATTAAACAGACACTTAACCAACAACGAATATAAATTAATGTTGAAATTACATTCAATTCTGCACAAAACATCGTGGTTAAATACCAAAATTACAATCCCGAAATGCCATTAGCATACATTTCGATTCAATGCATAACCCGGACATGATCGTGCTAAATAGTTCAGCTAGAAATAGCTACGGCTTAGCCCCACCACATATCTTTAAATCCTTTCATTAAAACGGGTTTTGCGTTCTCCCGACCGCCAGTTTCTAGTGTTTGTGTTATAAAATTTATTCAATTGTATATTTTCTCGTTTTAACCACTGTTGGGAAGTTGATCTGTATCGTGAGAGCACTTCACTTAGCCTGTGGTTGAATGTTTATGCAAATATTTTATTTGCAAGATTGTAAAATGTAGTTATGCTAGTGTAGTTTTCATAAATCGTATTTGATACCAGTGATAGCGTTTGAAATTTCAGAACTGTTATTTTTGTGTTATAGAGAATGTGTATTAGGAGAATATAAGCAAATTTTTTGGTGTTTTAATTTTCAACGTGGATTTAATCTGCGAATTCTCGTTTGCCAGTCTTATTTTTATCACTATGATAGTAGATTAAATTACCATAGAAATAGCCACTGTACCTGCAAAAGTAGTGATTTGCGGTAGTATATATTTTATATCCGCCCGGTTAGCGACCACCGTATACAAGCTGTTAAAACCCGCCATAGTGGCCCACGTCAGTGTGTCGCGTTCCGGGATCAGCCTGTATTTGTCCGGTTCTAACAGGCCGGCATAATTGTTTCGACTGGCGAGGGCAATCATCTTTCGCCAGTCGACATTCTATTGGACCACACTCCACTTAACATCATGTGCAGTGGGGAAAGTTAGCCGTGCTTGTCTAAAAAATAAGGAGTAGTAAAATAAATAAAATAAAAATAAAAATAAAAATAAAAAGCCTTTTATTCCATGCAATAATTAAAAAATAAATAAGTAACTACATATTATGTTTGTTTCTTGGTTTTACATGGACCCCCCTCAGGTGAAGGCCTCCTCCAAAGTTTTCCATTTGTCTCTATTTTTGCGACTTCTATCCAACGTGTTCCAGCGATCTTTTTTATATCGTCTTCCCATCGTGTGTATTGCCTGCCTACTCGTCGTTTGCCAACGGGGCCCTTCCATGTAGTAGTCTCGTATGTCCACCTGTTGTCGTTCAATCTCGCTACATGGCCAGCCCACCTGAACTTTAGCTTTTGGGCATAACTCACCGCATCTATTGTTTTGGTGACGTTTCTTATTTTTGAGTGTCTGACCTTTTGAGATTTTTTGATTTTTAGCATACTGCGCTCCATGCCTCGCTGACAAGTCACTACCCTGTTCTTTATTTTTTTAGTAAATTTCCATGTTTGGCAGGCGTATGTTAGGCATGGAATGATGCAGAAGTCCATGATTTTCCTTTTAAGCTGTACTGACATGTTACTCTTCATGATTTCCTTATAATTCCAGAACTTATTCCAGGCATTTCTTGTTCTCCTCTGGACCTCGAGTTCGTTATTGCTGTTATCTAATCCGATCTGCTTCCCCAGGTAGACATATTGATCAACGTACTCTATCGATTCGTTTTCTATGGTGATGTTGTTTCTGAAGCTATTTGTCATTATTTTTGTTTTCGATAAGTTTATTTCTAGGCCTACTTGCTGGCTGGCTGTGTTGAGAGATTTCATCATTTGTTGTAGCTTATCACTGGTTTCGGATAGAAGGACTATGTCATCTGCAAATCTTAGATGGTTTAGGTGTTTCCCTTTTATTTTTAGACCATAGTCTTTCCAATCTAGTTTACTTAGGACTATTTCTAGTACTGCTATAAATATTTTCGGCGATAATGGGTCGCCTTGCCTTACCCTCTCTTGATGTAAAAGCACTTTCCAGTCGATTCTAGTTTGACTTTACCTGTGTTCTTGCTATATATGTTTTTTATGACTTGTATATAAGTGTTATCTACGCCTTGAGCTTTAAGTGCTTCCCATATACTTTTATGGGATATAGTGTCAAATGCTTTTTGGTAGTCAATATAAGCAATGTAGAGCGGCCTCTGTTGTTCCCGATATTTCTCTATGACAAGTTCCAATGTATGGATATGGTCTATAGTCGAGAAGCCCCTACGAAATCCCGCTTGCTCTATCGGTTGTTTATTATCTAGGGTTTCGCTTATCCTCATATTTAATATTGAAGAAAAGAGTTTATATAGGGATGGTAATAGGCTTATAGGTCTGTAATTGCTTATATCGCTGGGGTTGCCTTTTTTATAGAGTAATATTATATTTGATTCAGACCACTGTGATGGTGTTTTAGCGGTATTTAACATGGAATTGAATAGGCAAGATAGTGGCTTAGCTAATATATCGCATCCAAGTTTTATTGCTTCATTTGGTATACTATCTGACCCAGGGCTCTTGTCTGTTTTAAAATAGTTTATCATCTGTATAATTTCCGGTATTTCTATTGGATTTATATTGTTTTCCGAGTTTTCGTGGCAGTTGTGATCCTCGGGTATGTTATGTTCTTCCTGGTGTCTATTTTCGTATAAGTTTTTGTAGAAGTTTGTAGCAATATTTAATATATCTAGACGACTATGAGTTGTAATCCCTGTCTTGTTAAGGCTCTCGATCCATGTTTTATTTGTTTGCAGTTCTTTATTGGCTTTCTTGTAACTTTTTCCTTGGCTTATATAAGTTTGTATTGTTTTATTCTATAATTTGTATAATCTGTTCTTATATATTTGCTCGTTAGCTTATATAACGCACTTAGTTCATTTTTTTCTGCTCGAGATTTGCCTGGTGTTTTTTGTAGTTGTTGTCTTCTTTTTAGTAGCGCAAAAGTTCGGTCTGACAGAATTTTGTGACTATTATCTTTCCTTGTTGCTGCTCTCGTCTGTTCCATGCTAGTTTTGATTGTTAGTATTAGTTTGTCATAGTATTTTTGTATTGTTTCTGAGGGTGTGTAATTTGATAGGCTCTGTATGTTCTTTTTAAGGTTTTCTTTGTATAATTTTATCTCTTCGTCTGTTTTGAGAGAACTGCTCTGAGTGTTGTTAAATCGAGCCCTACTTTTCTTTATATTTTTATTTAAGTTTATTGATGATCTTACGAGTCTATGGTCTGATGGGAAATTTAGATTAAGTGTTTCCACATTTGAAAACATTTTAGGTTGATTGGAGGATATAGTCTATTTGATTTTTGTATTTTCCATCTGGAGAGCGCCATGTACATCTAAGCTTTTGTTTTTTGTTGAAATAAGTGTTCATTACCGATAGTTTGTTTTCATAGGCAAAATCTATTAGCATTTGGCCTCTTTCGTTTCTTGTTCCATACCCAAATTGTTTTGTTATCATGTATTCATCTGTGGTTGTTTGTCCTATTTTTGCATTGAAATCTCAATTAATAATAGAGTTTTATGTGAAGACTCTACTGCTAGCTCTAGGTCTTCGTAGACCTTTTGATATCGTCGTCGCTTGCCGAGGCTGTAGGGGCGTATACTTGAATGATACTTAGGTAGTGTCCTTGAAAATTAAGGTTTAATAGAGCCACTCTTTCAGTTATACCTTTGAAGCTTTCAATGTTGCTTTTTAAAGTTTTGTTTATTAGAAATCCAACACCATGTTTCCTGGTGTCTGTCCAATGTGGCATAATATAAATTTATCATATTCATTTATTTGGTTTCCCATTCTTCTTACTTCAGATAGTCCGATAACATCGTATTTTATTCCTTGTAGAGCTTGCTCTAGTTCTATTAATCGTTCGTGAGTCATGAGTGTTCTAACATTATATGTTGCAATGTATAGCTGATTTTTCGAGGATTTAGTAAGTTTTGAGTAGTTTTTAAGTTTATTCTTTGGAGGGTGGTGGTCGTTATCTTCCTCGGTGACCAGCCGGCTTGGAAGATGTGTTGTGATGGTTTTTGATTTTTGCTGATTATTTTTATATCTTGAGAGAGGTGAACTGTTATTTTTGTGTTATAGAGAATGTGTATTAGGAGAATATAAGCAAATTTTTTGGTGTTTTAATTTTCAACGTGGATTTAATCTGCGAATTCTCGTTTGCCAGTCTTATTTTTATCACTATGATAGTAGATTAAATTACCATAGAAATAGCCACTGTACCTGCAAAAGTAGTGATTTGCGGTAGTATATATTTTATATCCGCCCGGTTAGCGACCACCGTATACAAGCTGTTAAAACCCGCCATAGTGGCCCACGTCAGTGTGTCGTCGCGTTCGGGATCAGCCTGTATTTGTCCGGTTCTAACAGGCCGGCATAATTGTTTCGACTGGCGAGGGCAATCATCTTTCGCCAGTCGACATTCTATTGGACCACACCCACTTAACATCATGTGCAGTGGGGAAAGTTAGCCGTGCTTGTCTAAAAAAAAATAAGGAGTAGTACTAAACCCTAATCACAAAGCCAGTTAGCATTGGTATACAAAATATTTTCTCAGCTTAAATGGAAAAGCAGACTCTATTTCTGATTTTCATACTTACCAAGTTAACTAAAGTACCAAATTGTGTGTATTTTAAGTAACTTATAATAAATTTAACGCTGTAAGGACCAAATTCTCTGAAGGAATTGCGAAGTTGAGCCTTGAAATAATAAACAGAGAAACTTTGCCTTGAAACCTTGGATCAGAAACGCTTATTGTTGAGCATCATTCATTATCGAAACCGCAAAACTATTTTATAATAAACAAAAGAATCAATTTTGAAAGTTTTAAAAGGGTTCGGTCGGAAACAATACCGCAGTTTGGAATTAGTCGTTCCAATAATTTCCAATTCGGTGAAAAAGGTTGGAATCTGTTTAACTCCAACAATCGATTGGTGAATTTATTTAACTAAAACTGGATGCAGTTTAATTGAATTTGAGGCTTGGCGACGAATTCAGTGTCGGGTAGCCAATTTATATGCAAGACTTATCCAGATTTTCAATAGGATACTGCTGATTATCACATGCGATATC
>NW_023592819.1:0-31257 GCF_014839805.1 Manduca sexta | reverse complement strand
TGCTTTTAATTCGCTCCCCTGGCCATGCATCAACGAAGCACTGCGGTACCACGTGGTGCCGCCCTATCTCAGCGTCTGGTGCGCGCGTACCTCTCCGACAGGTACGTGGTGTATCCGGGCGCCGACGGGAATGGCACCGAAGAGCGATGTCGTGCGGTGTTCCACAGGGGTCGGTTCTAAGCTTCTTGTGGAACATCGGGTACGACTGGGTGCTCCGTGGTGCCAATCTCTGGGGCGTCGGCGTGACGTGTTATGCGGATGACACTTGGTCACGGCGACGTCAAGACCTTCCAGGACGCCGCAATCCCTGGCGGCGGTGGGTCCCGGCCACGTAGGGAGCCGAATCCGGCGTGTAGGGTTGAAGGTGGCCCTCGAGAAGACCGAGGCCAGTTGTGTTCACGGGCCTCGGCGAGGGCCCCCGGCCGGTGCCCACATCGAGGTTGAGGGGGTGCGGATTCCCATCGGCAAAACGATGAAGTATTTAGGTCTGATTTTGGACAGCCGGTGGGAATTCCGCGCCCATTTTGAAAAGTTGCGGACAAAGTTGTCCAGGGCAGCGGGCGCTCTTTCTAGCCTGCTGCCCAACCTGGAAGGTCCTGGTATCCCTTGCCGAAGGTTGTACCACGGGGTCGTGCGGTCCATGGCGTTGTACGGCAGCCCAGTCTGGGCTGACGCCCTGGGAGGCGTTCTGTCGGCCTCCTGCGGGGCCCGCAGCGGGTCGTAGCGCAGCGGGCCATACGGGCGTACCGCACGGTCTCGTACGAGGCGGCTTGTCTTTTGGCCGGATTCCTGCCCTGGGATCTGGACGCCAAAGCCCTCGCCGATACGTTTCATTGGAGGGAGGCGTTCAGGAACGGGCAGCGTCCGGCCCTGAAAAGGTGGAGGCCAAGGGGCCTCCTTACGGCGAGCCGCCGTGGAGGTGGCGTCTCAGGCTGGAGGCCCCGTCAGCGGGGCTTCGGGCCGTAGCGGCAGTGCGTCCTGTCTTTGCACAGTGGCTGGACAGGCGCCACGGCGCGGCGACATTTCGCCTGACGCAGGTGCTCACCGGGCATGGGTGCTTCGGGGAGTACCTGTGTCAGATAGTAGCACGGAGGTTAGCGCCGTGTGTCACCATTGTGACAACTGCCCGCGGGATACGGCCCAACATACGTTGGAGTCTTGCCCAGCCTGGGACGATGAGCGCAGCGCTCTCGTGTCAGTCGTCGGAGGAGACCTCTCGCTGCCGGCCGTGGTCGCTTCCATGGTCGGCAGCGGAGGCCTGGCGTGCGGTGGCCCACTTCTGCGAGGTGGTCCTCTCGCAGAAGAGTGCCGAGAGGGATCGAGAGAGGGAGGATCCCTCCCGCCGTCAGAGGAGACGTAGGAGGCGCCGGGTGGACGACTGACCGGCGTCTCCCGCCCTGTGGAATGGGGGCGTTTGGAGAATTCCACCACGGTATCCCCTGCCTGTCGTAAAGGGCGACTAATAGGGGCCACGAAGGGGTCGTCGGCGGGCAGCAGGGGCTGCCCGTCCTAGGGCGCCTGCACTTTTCAGTGGGTGTAGTGCGTGTATCGCACACTCTTCGGTTGACGCCCGGGCTGGACGGCCGCGTGTTGTGGGGCTCACGCGGCCGTAGACGCCGAGGGCGTCCTTCGGTGCGCGGGGCTTTTGAGCCCCATAGGAGACGGGCCGCAAGGCGGCACCGCGCAGGGGCGGCTGCGGTCGCAGACTAGACATTTCAACGTCAGAGGAAGCCCGCAGCCGTCCCTAATGCGCCGAAGAGGGCCACCGCGGAGTTTTAGTTGGTATGCCGTGCGTTGTACATAGGTTAGGGACTCGGCCCGGCGGTCGCCCGAAGGTCTACATCAATTCCGGGCGGCAACGCGTCGGGTCGTAAGGCACGTGACCCCAAACATAACCGCTCAGTCGCCCCCCCCGAAGGCTGGGCGGTAGTAATAAGGTACTTTCACCGCGAAACCAAAAAGGTTAGGTTAGGTTAGGTTGGGGTGCTAGGTCAGGAAACCTCCTCGTGGTGCACCCTGGGCAACGGCGCGTCGATCAGACCGATCAGGCTGATCTGCGCGCTGGCTATCCTGACAACCGAGGTGGTTGGCGGTCGTCGCCTCTTGCGGCGGCCGTCG
The DNA here is from genome assembly GCF_014839805.1 of Manduca sexta. Taxonomy (NCBI): domain Eukaryota; kingdom Metazoa; phylum Arthropoda; class Insecta; order Lepidoptera; family Sphingidae; genus Manduca; species Manduca sexta. The sequence continues at coordinate 29,139 of NW_023592819.1, read as the reverse complement.
TGTCTTAGCCTGATGAGATTGGCCCATCTTGGGCGGCCCCGGTTCCTGTCCCGGGGTGTCGACGGGCTCGGTGTGCGCTCATCCCGCCCCGAGCAGGCAGTGGGGGAGACTCCCTCTCCCATTGTCGCCCGTCGCAGATCGTAATCCGGTGTGGAGGTCTGTGGATATGTCTCGCGCTCCCGCTGGACCGAGGGTCTTGGCTTAACCGCCCGGACCGCGAGGAAGAAACCTCTATAAAAATCACCCCGAATCCCAAGCGGCGGCGCACCGCGAGGATGCATGGCCGATGGGCAGTTCGGTCTCGAGTGCGACCCCCGCCAGAGTACCGGCCGACACTCTGTGCGGGTTACGCTAGGCTTACCCAGGTACGGGGGCACTGCCTGGGCGGACCACCCTTTCCCCATACTCGTGGGACTCAAAATGGAATCTATCAATTTTAAAAACCCCAAATCCTTTGACGCGTTTGCCTACTCCGGTTCCGACTGGAGGCGGAGGTCGGAGGGCGCAAGCCCAACGACGGTGATGAGGTGGAAGAGCATGGGCGACAGGCCCATGGCAGTGGAAGCCGGAACATCATCTAGGCCGGAAGAACTGGAAATGGACTCGGAGTCAAGCCTGAGTGTCTCCTCTGTCCGGAGCAGAAGGCTCTGGAGGAGACACTCAGTCCATAGACAACTGCTCGCTTCTATCGAGTGACACCGACGAGCCGCCACCCAAGGCGCCAACAACTGACGGTCGAGGGAGGCGTTCCACGCCCGCTCCCACGACTGGGCGTATCGGATAAAGAAGGCCCAACAAGAACAGGACAGGCTGAAGAGGGAAGGCGCGAAAGAGGGCCGAAGAGGAGCTGGAGGAGCTGCGTTACGTGAAGTCGCCGCTCCCTCCCAAAACCGACACGGACGATGACCTACCGTCCTTAAGGGACCTGATTCAGTGCGGGCAAATTGTGCGGGCAATTGTGAGAAGTCCGGAAATCTAAAGGGACGTCACCAAAAAGCGCTCAACCGGGTAATTAATCTTATCACTCGGTACGTACAGCAACCAGAGTCGGCCGCCATTGCCCGTCTGGAAGAGGAGAGAAAGAAGTGGCGCGAAACAGCGAGCGCCTGGAGGCGTGCGTAAAGCGGCTGAAGAGGAAAACTCCTCCCTCCGCCGTCGGCTCGAGGACCTGGAAGCGTCAAACAACTCCAGGACCACCACGGAGGAGATGCTGGCCATGGTGGAGGCAAGGGTGCAGGCCCGACTAGAGTCACACTGATGGGGCCAGCTCAGAGACCACCTCTCGCACATGAAGCGAAGAAATCCACCCCGGGGATATACAACTCCCGTGACAGGGGACTGGTGGGAGGCCCGCAGCCCAAGACCAAGAAGGAGAAAGGGAAAGGCAAGGGAAGAAAACAGCCTCCCGCTCACCCAACCCCCGCTCCCGTGGCCGGACCATCCAGCGCGCCGCTGCAAGACATCGCTGGGCCCTCCACGGCGGCGGCTGGCAGCCAGCACAGCCTGCCACCAAGAAGCAGGCGAACCGCTCAAATAACAAAACAGCGTCGGGCCCCAAGCCCCAAAGGGCGTTAAGAAGACGGCACCGCCCCTCCGGAACCCGCCCATTGCCGCCAGCCCCCGGCCTCAATGCAGGCGCCGTGGACTGAGGTCGTAAACAGGAAAAAGAAGCAAGACCAGCGCGCCAGCAAACGCGGCGCGCCGGCAAAACGCCGAGCCGAAGCTCCGGCCGCCACGTCAGCGGCAGTATCATCTCGCTGACACCTGCGGCCATTGGCAAAGGGCCTTTACGCATGGGGTGCTAACGGACGCCCAACAGCGAGGTGGACCTCACCGGCCTTGGAAATATCACAGGCTGAGGCCAAAGTTCTTGCGGCCACGGGCGCCCCCCATGTATGAGGTGCCCGGGGCCGAATTCGAAAGAGGCCGACTCCCTCGCCGCAAGGCTGAGGGAGTGTTCGCGGGTCGGAAGATATCAAAATCTCCCGGCCCACAAAGTGCTCGGAGCTGCGTATCTGGGTTGGACTTACGGCCACCTCAGAGTCAGTCGCAGCGGCCCTCTCCAAGGCCGGTGAGTGCGCTGCGGAGTCAATTAAAGTGGGGCAAATTCGCCCAGACAGGTCGGGCATGGGAGCCGTCTGGGCCAAAGTGCCCATAAGGCGGCGCAAAAGGTGAAGGCGGCCCGCGTGAAAATCGGATGGACCGCGGCTCGGGTGACCGTCCTAGAGTCGCGCCCTATGCGGTGCTTCCGGTGCCTCGAGCAGGGTCACGTTAGGGAGCGCTGCGACTGCGCAGTGGACCGCAGCGGACTATGCTATCGCTGCGGTCAGGCGGGCCACAAAGCCCGGGAGTGCCAGAGACGCCGAACTGCGCAGTCTGCGCTGCCGCCGGCAGGCCCGCCAGGCACCGGCTCGGGGAAGGCTTGTTCCGCCCCTCCCGTCGCAACCGGCGCCGCCCCCAGCAAAGAAGGAGTGCCGCCGCGGCTGAGGTTCCGTCCCAGCCGCAGGCGGCGAGCCCACCGCAACCAGTGGTAGAGGCCGAGATGGACGTGGAGGAGATCGCCCATCAGTAATGGACCTAAGTTTCCTCCAGGCGAACATCAACCACTGCGCCCGCGCCCAGGACCTGTTGTCCCAAAGCCTGGCGCAGTGGTCGGTGCAAGTGGCCGTGGTCGCCGAACCGTATTTTGTCCCGCCCCGAGATAACTGGGTTGGGGACATCGACGGGTCGGTGGCCATCATCACCCAGGGTGCCGCTGGCTCCCCGCCCTTCGCAAAAGTCGAGAAGGGCCAGGGATGCGTCGCGGCTCTGTTGGGGGAATTGTGGATAGTTGGAGTTTATTTCTCCCCCAACAGACCCCTGGCCGAGTTCGAATCTTTCCTCGTTCGGCTGGGGGCCCTGGTTGAGCAGGGCCAACCTCACCCGACGATCGTCGCCGGTGACTTCAACGCGAAATCCGCGGTCTGGGGTTCGCCGGCGACCGACGCTCGCGGTGAGGTCCTGGAGGAATGGGCGATCTCCGTCGGCCTGGCCGTTCTGAACAGGGGTCGGTGGACACGTGCGTGCGGCACAACGGCGGGTCAATTGTTGATTTGTCGTTTGGGTGCCCCGTCGTCGCACGTCGTGTCCGTGGCTGGAGGGTCCTCGTGGACGCGGAGACACTATCGGATCATCGATATATAAGGTTCGATGTCGCCGCGCCCGCGAGTCAACGTAACCAGCCCATTGGTGGACCGAGTGCCCCTGGTCAGGACGGCCCGCGGTGGGCATTAAGGCGCCTCGACAAGGAGGCCCTAGAGCTGGCCGCTCTGGCAGTCTCGTGGCTCCCCGAGCCGGAGGGTCCGGTGAGGGTCGAGCAGGAGGCGGAGTGGTTCGGGGTGGCAATGTCGGACGTTTGCGACGCCGCCATGCCCCGGGCACTCCGTCGTCCTCCGCGGCGGGAGGTGTACTGGTGGTCGGCGGAGTTAGCGCAGTTGCGCGCGTCTTGCGTGGCTGCGCGCCGCCGATACGCCAGGCATCGCCGCCGCCGTATTCGCGCACGAGACCATGAAGACCGGGAGCGGCAGCTCTACGGCCTCTATAAAGAGGCGAAGAGAGCGCTGCGGGTGGCCGTGCACAGGGCCAAGGTCGCGGCACGTAAGGAGTTTGTGGAGACTCTCGACGCGGACCCGTGGGGGCGCCCATACAAGCTCGTCATGAACAAGCTTCGTCCGGCGGCGCCCCCGCTGTCGCAGAGTCTCCGGCCAGAACTTCTGGCCAACGTTGTCGCGGCCTTGTTCCCGGCCACCGAGGATACCACTCCTCCACCGATGGCGCCACCGGAAGTGGCGTCATCGTCGTTTTCGGCAAGGGATATCCCAGAGGTTTCGCCCGCGGAAATGCGGGCGGCAGTGTTTCGGCTGCGGGGCAAAACACCGCCCCGGGTCTCGACGGCATCCCCGGGAAAGCCTGGGTGTTAGCCCTCGAGTACCTGGGGCCGCGGCTCCGTAGCCTATTCTCCGCCTGTATGGTGCAGGGCGTCTTCCCGGCGCGGTGGAAGACCGGGAAGCTCGTCCTGCTTAAGAAAGAGGGGAGACCCGCAGAGTCGCCGTCGGCCTACCGGCCCATCGTGCTGCTCGACGAGGTCGCCAAACTTTTTGAGCGCATTATACACGCGCGCCTCGTCGAGCATCTCGAGAGGGTCGGTCCAAATTTGGCCGACAAACAGTTTGGTTTTAGGAGTGGACGCTCAACTGTCCACGCGATTCTGCGGGTCAAGTCGCAGGCGGAGGAAGCAGTGGCCAGGGGAATGGTGATTATCGCCGTCTCGTTAGACATTTCTAACGCTTTTAATTCGCTCCCTGGCCATGCATCAATGAAGCACTGCGGTACCACGTGGTGCCGCCCTATCTCAGGCGTCTGGTGCGCGCGTACCTCTCCGACAGGTACGTGGTGTATCCGGGCGCCGACGGGTGGCACCGAAGAGCGATGTCGTGCGGTGTCCCACAGGGGTCGGTTCTAGGCCCTCTCTTGTGGAACATCGGGTACGACTGGGTGCTCCGTGGTGCCAATCTCTGGGGCGTCGACGTGACGTGTTACGCGGATGACACGTTGGTCACGGCGACGTCTAAGACCTTCCAGGACGCCGCGATCCTGGCGGCGGTGGGTACCGGCCACGTAGTGAGCCGAATCAGGCGTTTAGGTTTGAAGGTGGCCCTCGAGAAGACCGAGGCCATTTTTTTTTCACGGGCTCGGCGAGGCCACCGGCCGGTGCCCACATCGAGGTTGAGGGGTGCGGATTCCCATCGGCAAAACTATGAAGTATTTAGGTCTGATTTTGGACAGCCGGTGGGAATTCCGCGCCCATTTTGAAAAGTTGCGGACAAAGTTGTCCAGGGCAGCGGGCGCTCTTTCTAGCCTGCTGCCCAACCTGGAAGGTCCTGGTATCCCTTGCCGAAGGTTGTACCACGGGGTCGTGCGGTCCATGGCGTTGTACGGCAGCCCAGTCTGGGCTGACGCCCTGGGGGGGCGTTCTGTCGCCCTCCTGAGGGGCCCGCAGCGGGTCGTAGCGCAGCGGGCCATACGGGCGTACCGCACGGTCTCGTACGAGGCGGCTTGTCTTTTGGCCGGATTCCTGCCCTGGGATCTGGACGCCAAAGCCCTCTCCGATACTTTTCATTGGAGGGAGGAGGCGTTCAGGAACGGGCAGCGTCCGGCCCTGAAGGAGTGTGGAGGCCAAAAGGGCCTCCCTTACGGCGAGCCGCCGTGGAGGAGTGGCGTCTCAGGCTGGAGGCCCCGTCAGCGGGGCTTCGGGCCGTAGCGGCAGTGCGTCCTGTCTTTGCACAGTGGCTGGACAGGCGCCACGGCGCGGCGACATTTCGCCTGACGCAGGTGCTCACCGGGCATGGGTGCTTCGGGGAGTACCTGTGTCAGATAGTAGGCACGGAGGTGAGCGCCGTGTGTCACCATTGTGACAACTGCCCGCGGGATACGGCCCAACATACGTTGGAGTCTTGCCCAGCCTGGGACGATGAGCGCAGCGCTCTCGTGTCAGTCGTCGGAGGAGACCTCTCGCTGCCGGCCGTGGTCGCTTCCATGGTCGGCAGCCCGGAGGCCTGGCGTGCGGTGGCCCACTTCTGCGAGGTGGTCCTCTCGCAGAAGGAGAGTGCCGAGAGGGATCGAGAGAGGGAGGATCCCTCCCGCCGTCAGAGGAGACGTAGGAGGCGCCGGGTGGACGACTGACCGGCGTCTCCCGCCCTGTGGAATGGGGGCGTTTGGAGAATTCCACCACGGTATCCCCTGCCTGTCGTAAAAGGCGACTAATAGGGGCCACGAAGGGGGTCGTCGGCGGGCAGCAGGGGCTGCCCGTCCTAGTGCGCGCGCACTTTTCAGTGCGCGCAGTGCGTTCATCGCACACTCTCGGTTGACCCCCCGGGATGGACGGCAGCGTGTTGTTGGCCTCACGCTGCCGTAGACGCCGAGGGCGTCCTTCGGTGCGCGGGGGCTTTTGAGCCCCCCCCCCATAGGGAGACGGGCCGCAAGGCGGCACCGCGCAGGGGCGGTTGCGGTCGCAGACTAGACATTTCAACGTCAGAGGAAGCCCGCAGCCGTCCCTAATGCGCCGAAGAGGGCCACCGCGGAGTTTTAGTTGGTATGCCGTGCGTTGTACATAGGTTAGGGACTCGGCCCGGCGGTCGCCCGAAGGTCTACATCAATTCCGGGCGGCGCAACGTCGGGTCGTAAGGCACGGTGACCCCAACATAACCGCTCAGTCGCCCCCCGCGAAGGCTGGGCGGTAGTAATAAGGCACTTTCTCCGCGAAACCAAAAAAAAAAAAAAAAAAAAAAGGTTAGGTTAGGTTAGGTTAGGTTGGGGTGCTAGGTCAGGAAACCTCCTCGTGGTGCACCCTGGGCAACGGCGCGTCGATCAGACCGATCAGGCTGATCTGCGCGCTGGCTAATATCCTGACAACCGAGGTGGTTGGCGGTCGTCGCCTCTTGCGGCGGCCGTCGTGTTGCAGTTCGATGAGATTGGCCCATCTTGGGCGGCCCCCGGTTCTGTCCGGAGGTGTCGACGGGCTCGGTGTGCGCTCACCCCGCCCCGAGCAGGCGGTGGGGGGGACTCTCTCTCCCATTGTCGCCGTCGCAGATCGTAATCCGGTGTGGAGGTCTGTGGATATGTCTCGCGCTCCCGCTGGACCGAGGGTCTTGGCTTAACCGCCCGGACCGCGAGGAAGAAAACCTCTATAAAAAATCACCCCGAATCCCAAGCGGCGGCGCACCGCGAGGGATGCATGGCCGATGGGTAGTTCGGTCTCGAGTGCGACCCCCGCCAGAGTACCGGCCGACACTCTGTGCGGGTTACGCTAGGCTTACCCAGGTACAGGGGGCACTGCCTGGGCGGACCACCCTTTCCCCCATACTCGTGGGACTCAAAATGGATTCTCTTAACTTTAAAAAACCAACGATCATTTTGACGAGATTGCCTACTCCGGTTCCGTCCGGAGAGGCGGTGGTCGGTGGGCGTAAGCCCAACGACGTAGACGATGTAGAGGGGAGTGTGGCTGAAAGGCCAATGGAGGGAGTGGCCGGAACATCCGGGGCCACAATCACAGACGTAGATTCAGAGTCGAGCGGAAGTGTCTCTTCCGTCCGGAGCAGGAGGCTCTGGAGGAGGCATTCCCGCTCGATTGACAGTGTGTCACTACACTTCACTAGTGACACTGACGAGCCGGCGCCGAAGACACTAGCAACCGACGGCCGAGGGAGAGGGCGTCCTCCCTCGGTCGGTAAATACGCCGGGCTTAAGAAGGCGCAGAAAGAACGCGACCGCCTGAAGCGAGAGGAGGCGCGAAGAAAGGCCACCGAAGAACTGGATGAGCGACTTCGCCACGTAAAATCGCCATTACCTCCCAGGGCCGACGCGGACGAGGACCGCCCCGTCCTTAAGGAGGACCTTAGAGAGTGCGGGCAGATTGTGCGGGCAATCGTAAGGAAATCGGGCAATCTGAAGGGAACTTCACAGAAGGCCCTAAACCGGGTGATCAACCTCATCATCCGGTACGTGGAGCAGCCCGAGTCTGCCGCGATAGCCCGCCTCGAAGAGGAAAAGAAAAAAAGGCTAAGGAGGAAAGCGCCCGCCTCGAAGCTACCGTCAAAGGGCTGCAAGAAGAGAACGCCTCGCTCCGCCGCAGGTTAGACGAGCTGGAGGCGTCATCCAGTAAAGCCCCGACAGAAGAATTGTGGGCAATGGTGGAGGCTAGAGTCCAGGCCAGGGTGGAGTCGGCCCTGATGGGGCCAGCCCATAGGCCCACTCTGGCCCACGAAAAGAAGGCCGCCCCCGGGGACACGCAGCTCCCTGTGACGAGCGGCTTCGTAGGAGGGGCGCCTAACAACGGCAAACCGGCGAAGAACAAGGGGAAGGGGGAAGGCGAAAGGACCAGCCGAACCAGCTCCGCCCCTCTCCGCTCCTGCGACTGGGCCCTCTAGCGCGCCGCCAACCGCTGTCCCTGGTCCTTCCAGGGCCCCGGCAAAAACAGGGGGAAAGAAGAAAAAGACGAAGAAGGACACGCCAGCACAAGCCGCTCCGGAGCCCCGCCCGCTGCCGCCGGCTCCGACCTCGATGGAAACGCCGTGGGTCGTGGTGGCCAAAAGAACAGAAAGAAGAAGGAAAGGCCCGCTCCGACATCAGCGGCAAACACGCAACCGCCACAATCAACACGTCGGGCGGAGCCAAAACTGCGGCCACCACGCTCTGCGGCCGTAATAATATCTCTTACACCGGCGGCGGTGGCGAAAGGCATGACGTATAAGGGCGTGCTGACAGACGCACAGAACCGGGTAGACCTCACCGGCCTGGACATTACCAGGCTGAGACCGAAGTTTGCGGCCACGGGCGCCCCAATGTACGAGGTGCCCGGGGCTAACTCAGAAGAGAGGGCCGACTCCCTCGCCGCAAGGCTGAGGGAGTGTTTCGCGGGGTCGGAAGATATCAGAATCTCCCGGCCCACGAAGACCGTGGAACTGCGGCTAAGTGAGCTGGACTATACAGCCACTCCAGAATCAGTCGCAGCGGCCCTCTCCAAGGCCGGTGAGTGCGCCGTGGAGGCGATAAAAGTTGGGCAAATTCGCCCTGATCGGTCAGGCGTAGGGACCGCCTGGGTGAAAATGCCCATAAAGGCGGCCCAAAAAGTGAAGGGGGCGGGCCGAATACTGATCGGCTGGACCGCGGCTCGAGTGACTGTCCTCGAGTCGCGGCCCCTGCGGTGCTTCCGGTGCCTGGAGAGCGGGCACGTTAGGGAGCGCTGCGACTGCGCAGTGGACCGCAGCGAGTTGTGCTATCGCTGCGGTCAGGCGGGCCACAAAGCCCGCGAATGCAAGGCCCCGGCGAACTGCGCAGTCTGCGCTGCGGCCGGCAGGCCCGCCAGGCACCGGCTCGGGGGGAAGGCTTGTTCGGCCCCCTCCCGACGCAACCGGCGCCGCCCCCAAAGAAGGAATGCGCCTACGGCTGAGGTTCTGTCCCAGCCGCAGGCGGCGAGCCCACCGCAACCAGTGGTAGAGGCCGAGATGGACGTGGAGGAGATCGCCCATCAATAATGGATATAAGTTTCCTCCAGGCGAACATCAACCACTGCGCCCGCGCCCAGGACCTGTTGTCCCAAAGCCTGGCGCAGTGGTCGGTGCAAGTGGCCGTGGTCGCCGAACCGTATTTTGTCCCGCCCCGAGATAACTGGGTAGGGGACATCGACGGGTCGGTGGCCATCATCACCCAGGGTGCCGCTGGCTCCCCGCCCTTCGCAAAAAGTCGAGAAGGGCCAGGGATGCGTCGCGGCTCTGTTGGGGGAATTGTGGATAGTTGGAGTTTATTTCTCCCCCAACAGACCCCCTGGCCGAGTTCGAATCTTTCCTCGTTCGGCTGGGGGCCCTGGTTGAGCAGGGCCAACCTCACCCGACGATCGTCGCCGGTGACTTCAACGCGAAATCCGCGGTCTGGGGTTCGCCGGCGACCGACGCTCGCGGTGAGGTCCTGGAGGAATGGGCGATCTCCGTCGGCCTGGCCGTTCTGAACAGGGGGTCGGTGGACACGTGCGTGCGGCACAACGGCGGGTCAATCGTTGATTTGTCGTTTGGGTGCCCCGTCGTCGCACGTCGTGTCCGTGGCTGGAGGGTCCTCGTGGACGCGGAGACACTATCGGATCATCGATATATAAGGTTCGATGTCGCCGCGCCCACGAGTCAACGTAACCAGCCCATTGGTGGACCGAGTGCCCCTGGTCAGGACGGCCCGCGGTGGGCATTAAGGCGCCTCGACAAGGAGGCCCTAGAGCTGGCCGCTCTGGCAGTCTCGTGGCTCCCCGAGCCGGAGGGTCCGGTGAGGGTCGAGCAGGAGGCGGAGTGGTTCGGGGTGGCAATGTCGGACGTTTGCGACGCCGCCATGCCCCGGGCGCTCCGTCGTCCTCCGCGGCGGGAGGTGTACTGGTGGTCGGCGGAGTTAGCGCAGTTGCGCGCGTCTTGCGTAGCTGCGCGCCGCCGATATGCCAGGCATCGCCGCCGCCGTATTCGCGCACGAGACCATGAAGACCGGGAGCGGCAGCTCTACGGCCTCTATAAAGAGGCGAAGAGAGCGCTGCGGGTGGCCATTCATAGGGCCAAGGTCGCGGCACGCAAGGAGTTTTTGGAGACTCTCGACGGGGACCCGTGGGGGCGCCCCTACAAACTAGTGATGAACAAGCTTCGTCCAGCGGCGCCCCCGCTGTCGCAGAGTCTCCAGCCAGAACTACTGGCCAACGTTGTCGCGGCCTTGTTCCCGGCCACCGAGGATACCACTCCTCCACCGATGGCGCCACCGGAAGTGGCGCCATCGTCGTTTTCGGCAAGGGATATTCCAGAGGTTTCGCCCGCGGAAATGCGGGCGGCAGTGTTTCGGCTGCGGGGCAAAAACACCGCCCCGGGTCTCGACGGCATCCCCGGGAAAGCCTGGGTGTTAGCCCTCGAGTACCTGGGGCCGCGGCTCCGTAGCCTATTCTCCGCCTGTATGGTGCAGGGCGTCTTCCCGGCGCGGTGGAAGACCGGGAAGCTCGTCCTGCTGAAGAAAGAGGGGAGACCCGCAGAGTCGCCGTCGGCCTACCGGCCCATCGTGCTGCTCGCACGAGGTCGCCAAACTTTTTGAGCGCATTTTACACGCGCGCCTCGTCGAGCACCTCGAGAGGGTCGGTCCCAACTTGGCCGACAATCAGTTTGGATTTAGGAGTGGACGCTCAACTGTCCACGCGATTCTGCGGGTCAAGTCGCAGGCGGAGGCAGCAGTGGCCAGGAGGAAGGTTGTGATCGCCGTGTCGTTGGATATCTCCAACGCTTTTAATTCGCTCCCCTGGCCATGCATCAACGAAGCACTGCGGTACCATGTGGTGCCGCCCTATCTCAGGCGTCTGGTGCACGCGTACCTTTCTGACAGGTACGTGGTGTATCCGGGCGCCGACGGGTGGCACCGAAGAGCGATGTCGTGCGGTGTTCCACAGGGGTCGGTTCTAGGCCCCTCTTGTGGAACATCGGGTACGACTGGGTGCTCCGTGGTGCCAATCTCTGGGGCGTCGACGTGACGTGTTATGCGGATGACACGTTGGTCACGGCGACGTCTAAGACCTTCCAGGACGCCGCGATCCTGGCGGCGGTGGGCACCGGTCATGTAGTGAGCCGAATACGGCGTTTAGGTTTGGAGGTGGCCCTCGAGAAGACCGAGGCCATCTGTTTCCACGGGCCTCGGCGGGGGCCCCCGGCCGGTGCCCACATCGTGGTGGAGGGGGTGCGGATTCCCATCGGCAAAATACCATGAAGTATTTAGGTCTGATTTTGGACAGCCGATGGGAGTTCCGCGCCCATTTGAAAAGTTACGGACGAAGTTGTCCAGGGCGGCGGGCGCTCTTTCAAGCCTGCTGCCCAACCTGGAAGGTCCTGGTATCCCTTGCCGAAGGTTGTACCACGGGGTCGTGCGGTCCATGGCGTTGTACGGCAGCCCAGTCTGGGCTGACGCCCTGGGGAAGCGTTCTGTCGCCGCTCTCCTGCGGGGCCCGCAGCGGGTCGTAGCGCAGCGGGCCATACGGGCGTACCGCACGGTCTCGTACGAGGCGGCTTGTCTTTTGGCCGGATTCCTGCCCTGGGATCTGGACGCCAAAGCCCTCTCCGATACTTTTCATTGGAGGGAGGAGGCGTTCAGGAACGGGCAGCGTCCGGCCCTGAAGGAGGTGGAGGCCAAAAGGGCCTCCCTTACGGCGAGCCGCCGTGGAGGAGTGGCGTCTCAGGCTGGAGGCCCCGTCAGCGGGGCTTCGGGCCGTCGCGGCAGTGCGTCCTGTCTTTGCACAGTGGCTGGACAGGCGCCACGGCGCGGCGACATTTCGCCTGACGCAGGTGCTCACCGGGCATGGGTGCTTCGGGGAGTACCTGTGTCAGATAGTAGGCACGGAGGTTAGCGCCGTGTGTCACCATTGTGACAACTGCCCGCGGGATACGGCCCAACATACGTTGGAGTCTTGCCCAGCCTGGGACGATGAGCGCAGCGCTCTCGTGTCAGTCGTCGGAGGAGATCTCTCGCTGCCGGCCGTGGTCGCTTCCATGGTCGGCAGCCGGGAGGCCTGGTGTGCGGTGGCCCACTTCTGCGAGGTGGTTCTCTCGCAGAAGGAGAGCGCCGAGAGGGATCGAGAGAGGGAGGATCCCTCCCGCCGTCAGAGGAGACGTAGGAGGCGCCGGGTGGACGACTGACCGGCGTCTCCCGCCCTGTGGAATGGGGGCGTTTGGAGAATTCCACCACGGTATCCCCTGCCTGTCGTAAAGAGGCGACTAATCGGGGCCACGAAGGGGGTCGTCGGCGGGCAGCAGGGGGCTGTCCGTCCTAGTGCGCGCGCACTTTTCAGTGCGTGCAGTGCGTTCATCGCACGCTTTCGGTTGACCCCCGGGATGGACGGCAGTGTGTTGTTGGCCTCACGCTGCCGTAGACGCCGAGGGCGTCCTTCGGTGCGCGGGGGCTTCTGAGCCCCCCCCCCATTTAGGAGACGGGCTGCAAGGCGGCACCGCGCAGGGGCGGCCGCGGACGAAACTCGGACCTGGTGTCAGAGGAAGCCTGCAGCCGTCCCTAATGCGCCGAAGAGGGCCACCGCGGAGTTTTAGCTGGTAGGCCGTTGCGTAGGGACTAGTTTGTTAGGGTTAGGGACTCGGCCCGACCGCCGCCCGTGGGTTCCGGGCCGCTCAATTGTCGGGTCGTAAGGCAACGGCTACCCCAACATAACCGCTCAGTCGCCCCCCGCGAAGGCTGGGCGGTAGTAATAAGGTACTTTCTCCGCGAAACCAAAAAAAAAAAAAAAAAAGGTTAGGTTAGGTTAGGTTAGGTTAGGTTAGGTTAGGTTGGGGTGCTAGGTCAGGAAACCTCCTCGTGGTGCACCCTGGGCAACGGCGCGTCGATCAGACCGTTCAGGCTGATCTGCGCGCCGGCTAATATCCTGACAACCGAGGTGGTTGGCGGTCGTCGCCTCTTGTGGCGACCGTCGTGTCGTAGTGAGATGGGATTGGCCCAAAGGGCGGCTCCCGGTTCTGTCCCGGGGGTGTCGACGGGCTCGGTGTGCGCTCATCCCGCCCCGAGCAGGCAGTGGGGGGGACCTCCCTCTCCCATTGTCGCCGTCGCAGATCGTAATCCGGTATGGAGGTCGGTGGTTATGTCTCGCGCTCCTGCTGGACCGAGGGTCTTGGCTTAAACGCCCGGACCGCGAGGAAGAAAACCTCTATAAAAAATTACCCCGAATCCCAAGCGGCGGCGCACCGCGAGGGATGCATGGCCGATGGGTAGTTCGGTCTCGAGTGCGACCCCCGCCAGAGTACAGGCCGACCCTCTTGGCGGGTTACGCTAGGCTTACCCAGGTACAGGGGGCACTGCCTGGGTGGACTTTTATTTCCCCATACTCGTGGGGATCAATAAAAATGAATGACACTAATAATAAATCCATTTTAAATAAGACGCCAGTGGTTGTGCTGGAGAGGCTGCCTACTCCAGTTCCGGCTGGAGAGGCGGAGGTGGTGACAGGAGGGGAGGGCGGGAAGCCCGTCGAGGCCTTAGTGGGCCGCTTTTATGTAGGAGACTCGGAGTCGAGCGAGGGTGTCTCGTCGGCCCGAGAGGGAAGGCCTCGGAGGGAATCCTCTCGCTTGACGAGTGAGACGGACGAGCCTCTCCCTAAAACAGTGACGACGGACAGTCGGGGGCGAGGACGTCCGCCTACGACTGTTACGGGCCTCAAAAGACCCGCAAGGAGCTGGACGCGCAGAAGCGTCAGCTGGGCAAGAGGCAGTTGGAGGAGGAACTGGCGACGTTGCTCCAGTTTCGGAGGTCTCCGGTTGCCGGCGAGGTCGAGATCATGCAGGTCGATGAGGACCGCGTGATCTCCAAGGAGGATCTGCTGCGCTGCGGAGACGTGGTGCGGCGGATTGTGAAAAGTCGGGAAGCCTCAAGGGGACCTCCCAAAGGCCCTAAATGAGGTTACCGACCTCATAATTAAAATACGTGGACCAGCCGGAGTCCTCCAAAATAATTCGCCTCGAGCACGAGGCGAAAAGTGGAGGGAGCAGAGCGCCCGCCTGGAGGCGTCTTTAAAGACACTCCAGGAGGAGAATGCCTCGCTCCGCCGGCGCCTAGAGGACCTGGAGACGGCCTCCAAGTCTGCTCCGATGGAGGACGTCCTGGAGCGGATGGAGGCCATGGTGCAGGCGAGGGTGGAGTCGGCGCTTATGGGCCCGGCTCGGGAGACTTCCCCACTGGCGCACGAAGTGCGCAGTGCCCCTGTGGAGCTTCCCGTCCAGGGGGGCTACGTAGTGGGGAGCTCCCACCCTCCCTCGGGTAAGGGCAAGGGCGTGGGGAAGGGAAGAGGGCGGCCAAACCCGCTCCCGCCCCTCTGACCCCGACCCCAGTGGCTGGACCTTCCAGCGCTCCTCCCCGCGTTGAGGCCCCTGGCCCATCCGGTGCGGGACCGTCTGGTGGACAGGCAAGGAGCGCTGGTCCTGCACCACGCAGAACCACCAATGGTGCGGCTAAAAAGCCCGAGGAGAGGAGGACCGGGGGGGCGAAGAAGAAGCCCGTTCCCCCCCCGCAGCAGGCTCCACGTGAGCCCCGTCCGCTGCCGCCGGCACCAGTGTCGATGGACAGAGAGTGGACGGTCGTGGTGGGCAAACGGAAGAAGCCCAGGTCCGGTGCGGCGCCGGCTGCAAGCCCGCAGCAACCGTCGCGTCGGGCCGAGCCGAGACTTCGCCCGCCACGCTCTGCGGCCGTCATCATCTCTTTGACGCCGGCGGCAGTGGAGAAAGGGCTCACTTACAAGGGCGTATTGACCGACGCTCAGTGCAGGGTGGACCTCACCGGCCTCGACATTACGAGGCTGAGGCCGAAATTTACGGCCACGGGTGCCCCGATGTACGAGGTGCCCGGGGCCAATTCCGAAGAGAGGGCCGACTCCCTCGCCGCGAGGCTGAGGGAGTGTTTTAGTGGGTCGGAGGACGTTAAAATCTCCCGGCCCACGAAGACCGTTGAACTGCGACTGACGGAGCTGGATTACACAGCTACTCCAGAGTCAGTCGCAGCGGCCCTCTAAGGCCGGTGAGTGTTCCACCGAGAGCATTAGGGTCGGTCAAATCCGTCCCGATCGCTCCGGGGTGGGCAGCGTGTGGGTGCGGATGCCCATAAAGGCTGCCCAAAAGTGCGGGGGCGAGCCGAATTCTGATCGGCTGGACCGCGGCTCGGGTGACCGTGCTCGAGTCGCGGCCCATGAGGTGCTTTCCGGTGCCTGGAGTCCGGGCATGTGCGGGAGCGCTGTGACTGCGCAGTAGACCGCAGCGAGCTTTGTTATCGCTGCGGTCAGGCGGGTCACAAAGCCCGCGAGTGTAGCGCCGCGCCGAACTGTGCAGTCTGCGCGGCTTCGGATAGGCCCGCCGGGCACCGGCTGGGAGGGAAGGCGTGTCCCGCCCCCTCTCGCCGTAACCGGCGCCGCCCCCCGCAACGTAGTGTTGCTGCCGCTGTGGCCGTGTCCCAGCCACAGACGGCAGACCCACCGCAGGTCGCGATGGAAGTAGTAGAGGTCGTCCAGTAATGGACTTAAAAGTTCCTCCAGGCGAACATCAACCACTGCGCCCGCGCTCAGGACCTGTTGTCCCAAAGCATGGCGCAGTGGTCGGTGCAAGTGGCCGTGGTTGCCGAGCCGTATTTTGTCCCTCCCCGTGATAACTGGGCAGGGGACATTGGCGGTTCGGTAGCTATCATCACCCAGGGAGCTGCCGGCTCCCCGCCCTTCGAAAAAAGTAGCGAAGGGCCAGGGATGTGTGGCGGTTCTGTTGGGGGACATTTGGATTGTCGGAGTGTATTTTTTCCCCCAACAGACCCCCTAGCTGAATTCGAGACGTTTCTCATTCAGCTGGGGTCCCTGGTGGAACAGGGTCAACCTCGCCCCACGATCGTCGCCGGTGACTTCAACGCCAAATCTGTGGTTTGGGGTTCGCCGGCGACTGACGTTCGAGGCGAGGTCCTGGAGGACTGGGCGATCTCTATTGGCCTGGTCGTCCTGAACAGGGGGGTCGGTGGACACGTGCGTGCGGCACAACGGCGGGTCTATTGTCGATCTGTCGTTTGGGAGTCCCGCCGTTGCGCGTCGTGTTCGGGGCTGGAGAGTCCTTGCGGGCGTGGAGACGTTGTCGGACCATCGTTACATCAGGTTCGACGTCTCCGCGTCAGCGAGTGTCCAGCCCGGCGGTGTGTCGAGTGCCCCTGTTCAGGGCGGCCTGCGGTGGGTTTTACGTCGCCTCGATAGGGAGGCCTTAGGTCTGGCCGCTCTGGTCGTGTCGCTCCCCGCACCGGAGTCTCCGGTGCGGGTCGAGCAGGAGGCGGAGTGGTTCGGGGTGGCAATGTCGGACGTTTGCGACGCCGCCATGCCCCGGGCCCTCCGTCGTCCGCCGCGGCGGCAGGTGTACTGGTGGTCGGCGGAGTTAGCGCAGTTGCGTGCGTTTTGCGTTGCTGCGCGCCGCCGGTACGCCAGGCATCGTCGCCGCAGGCGAAGAAGGCAGAACCACGAGGACCAGGAGCGGCGGCTCTATGGCCTCTATAAAGAGGCGAAGAGAGCGCTGCGGGTGGCCGTTCATAGGGCCAAGGTCGCGGCTCGAAAGGAGTTCCTGGGGACTCTCGACGGGGACCCGTGGGGGCGCCCTTATCGCTTGGTGATGAACAAGCTTCGCCCAGCGGCGCCCCCACTGTCGGAGAGTCTCCGGCCAGACCTTCTGGCCAGTGTAGTCGCGGCCTTGTTCCCGGCCACCGTGGAGACCACTCCTCCACCGATGGCGTCACCGGAAGTGGCGTCATCGTCGGTAATGAGTTCGGCAAGGGATATCCCGGAGGTGTCGCCCGCGGAATTGCGGGCGGCGGTGCTTCGACTGCGGAGCAAAAACACGGCCCCAGGGCTCGACGGCATCCCCGGTAGAGCGTGGGTGCTAGCCCTCGAGCACCTGGGTCCGAGGCTCCGCAGATTGTTCTCCGCCTGTTTGGAGCAGGGCGTCTTCCCGGCGCGTTGGAAAACCGGGAAGCTCGTCCTGCTGAAGAAGGAGGGACGGCCCGCAGAGTCGCCGTCGGCCTACCGGCCCATCGTGTTGCTCGACGAGGTCGCCAAACTCTTCGAGCGCATCGTCCATGCTCGCCTCGTCGAGCATCTCGAGAGGGTCGGTCCAGATCTGGCCGACAACCAATACGGTTTTCAGGAGGGGACGTTCTACCGTCCACGCGATTCTGCGGGTAAAGTCACAGGCGGAGGAAGCAGTGGCCAGAGGCAGCGTAGTTATAGCGATATCGTTGGATATCTCCAACGCATTTAACTCGCTGCCCTGGCCCTGCATCCACGAAGCACTGCGGTATCACGTGGTGCCGCCCTATCTTCGGCGTCTGGTGCACGCGTATCTGTCTGACAGGGACGTGGTGTATCCGGGCGTCGACGGGTGGCACCGAAGAGCGATGTCGTGCGGTGTTCCGCAGGGCTCGGTTTTGGGCCCTCTCCTGTGGAACATCGGGTACGACTGGGTGCTCCGTGGTACCAACCACCGGGGTGTCGACGTGACCTGCTACGCTGACGACACGCTGGTCACGGCGACATCAGGGACCTTCCAGGATGCCGCAATCCTGGCGGCGGTGGGCACCGGCCATGTAGTCGATCGCATTCGGCGCTTGGGGCTGAAGGTGGCCCTCGAGAAAACCGAGGCCATCTGTTTTCATGGGCCTCGGAGAGGGCCACCGGCCGGTGCCCACATCGTTGTGGGGGGGGTGCGGATTCCCATCGGCAAGAGTATGAAGTACTTGGGTTTGGTTTTGGATAGCCGATGGGAGTTTCGCACCCATTTCACGGTGTTGCGGACAAAATTGTCCCGGGCAGCGGGCGCTCTTTCAAGCCTGCTGCCCAACTTGGAAGGTCCTGGTATCCCTTGCCGAAGGTTGTACCACGGGGTCGTGCGGTCCATGGCACTGTACGGCAGCCCTGTTTGGGCTGACGCCCTGGGGGAGCGTTCTGTCGCTCTCCTGCGGGGCCCGCAGCGCGTAGTGGCGCAGCGGGCGATCAGGGCGTACCGCACGGTCTCGTTCGAGGCGGCTTGTCTTTTGGCCGGATTCCTGCCCTGGGATCTGGACGCCAGAGCCCTGTCAGAGGTATTCCACTGGCGGGAGGAGGCGTTCAGTCGCGGGCAGCGTCCGGCCCCGAAGGAGGTTGAGGCCATGAGGGCCTCCCTACGGCGAGCCGCCGTGGAGGAGTGGCGTCTCAGGCTGGAGGCCCCGTCAGCGGGGCTCCGGACCGTCGTGGCAGTGCGGCCTGTCTTTGCCGAGTGGCTGGACAGGCGCCACGGTGCGGCAACCTTTTCGGTTGACACAGGTACTCACCGGGCATGGCTGCTTCGGTGAGTATCTGTGCCGGATCGTTGGTACGGAGGTGTCGGCCGTGTGTCACCATTGTGACAACTGCCCGCTGGATACGGCTCAACACACTTTGGCGTTGTGTCCAGCCTGGGACGAAGAGCGCAGCGCTCTCAGATCAGTCGTCGGAGGAGATCTCTCGCTGCCGGCCGTGGTCGCTTCCATGGTCGGCAGCGAGAGGTCATGGCGTGCAGTGGCCCACTTCTGCGAGGTGGTCATCTCGCAGAAGGAGGGTGCCGAGAGGGATCGGGAGAGGGAGGATCCCTCTCGCCGCCAGAGGAGACGTAGGAGGCGCCGGGTGGACGACTGACCGGCGTCTCCCGCCCTGTGGATTGGGGGCGTTTGGAGAATTCCACCACGGTATCCCCTGCCTGTCGTAAAAGGCGACTAATAGGGGCCACGATGGGGGTCGTCGGCGGGCAGCAGGGGGCTGTCCGCCCTAGTGCATTTTTGGGCGCTCTTGCACAATTTTCGGTTGACCCCCGGGATGGACGGCAGTGTGCAGTTGGCCTCATGCTGCCGTAGACGCCGAGGGCGTCCTTCGGTGCGCGGGGGCTTCTGAGCCCCCACAATAGGAGACGGGCCGCACTAGGCGGCACCGCGCAGGGGCGGCTGCAGTTGTAGTCTTAGACAAACGTCAGAGGAAGCCTGCAGCCGTCCCTAATGCGCCGAAGAGGGCCACCGCGGAGTTTTAGTTGGTATGCCGTGCGTTGTACATAGGTTAGGGACTCGGCCCGGCGGTCGCCCGAAGGCTGACATCAAATCCGGGCGGCGCAACGCCGGGTCGTAAGGCACGGTGACCCCAACATAACCGCTCAGTCGCCCCCCATGAAGGCTGGGCGGTAGTCATAAGGCACTTTCTCCGCGAAAACAAAAAAAAAAAAAAAAAGGTTGGGGTGGGGTGCTAGGTCAGGAAACCTCCTCGTGGTGCACCCTGGGCAACGGCGCGTCGATCAGACCGTTCAGGCTGATCTGCGCGCCGGCTAATATCCTGACAACCGAGGTGGTTGGCGGTCGTCGCCTCTTGTGGCGACCGTCGTCTCGTAGTATGATGGGATTGGCCCAAAGGGCGGCTCCCGGTTCTGTCCCGGGGGTGTCGACGGGCTCGGTGTGCGCTCATCCCGCCCCGAGCAGGCAGTGGGGGGACTCCCTCTCCCATTGTCGCCGTCGCAGATCGTAATCCGGTATGGAGGTCGGTGGTTATGTCTCGCGCTCCTGCTGGACCGAGGGTCTTGGCTTAAACGCCCGGACCGCGAGGAAGAAAACCTCTATAAAAAATTACCCCGAATCCCAAGCGGCGGCGCACCGCGAGGATGCATGGCCGATGGGTAGTTCGGTCTCGAGTGCGACCCCCGCCAGAGTACAGGCCGACCCTCTTGGCGGGTTACGCTAGGCTTACCCAGGTACAGGGGGCACTGCCTGGGTGGACTTTTATTTCCCCCATACTCGTGGGATCAATAATGAATGACACTAATAATAAATCCATTTTAAATAAGACGCCAGTGGTTGTGCTGGAGAGGCTGCCTACTCCAGTTCCGGCTGGAGAGGCGGAGGTGGTGACAGGAGGGGAGGGCGGGAAGCCCGTCGAGGCCTTAGTGGGCCGCTTTTATGTAGGAGACTCGGAGTCGAGCGAGGGTGTCTCGTCGGCCCGAGAGGGAAGGCCTCGAAGGGAATCCTCTCGCTTGACGAGTGAGACGGACGAGCCTCTCCCTAAAACAGTGACGACGGACAGTCGGGGGCGAGGACGTCCGCCTACGACTGTTACGGGCCTCAAAAGACCCGCAAGGAGCTGGACGCGCAGAAGCGTCAGCTGGGCAAGAGGCAGTTGGAGGAGGAACTGGCGACGTTGCTCCAGTTTCGGAGGTCTCCGGTTGCCGGCGAGGTCGAGATCATGCAGGTCGATGAGGACCGCGTGATCTCCAAGGAGGACCTGCTGCGCTGCGGAGACGTGGTGCGGCGGATAGTGAAAAAGTCGGGAAGCCTCAAGGGGACCTCCCAAAGGCCCTAAATGAGGTTACCGACCTCATAATAAAATACGTGGACCAGCCGGAGTCCTCCAATAATTCGCCTCGAGCACGAGGCGAAAAAGTGGAGGGAGCAGAGCGCCCGCCTGGAGGCGTCTTTAAAGACACTCCAGGAGGAGAATGCCTCGCCTCCGCCGGCGCCTAGAGGACCTGGAGACGGCCTCCAAGTCTGCTCCGATGGAGGACGTCCTGGAGCGGATGGAGGCCATGGTGCAGGCGAGGGTGGAGTCGGCGCTTATGGGCCCGGCTCGGAGACCCCCACTGGCGCACGAAGTGCGCAGTGCCCCTGTGGAGCTTCCCGTCCAGGGGGGCTACGTAGTGGGGAGCTCCCACCCTCCCTCGGGTAAGGGCAAGGGCGTGGGGAAGGGAAGAGGGCGGCCAAACCCGCTCCCGCCCCTCTGACCCCGACCCCAGTGGCTGGACCCTCCAGCGCTCCTCCCCGCGTTGAGGCCCCTGGTCCATCCGGTGCGGGACCGTCTGGTGGACAGGCAAGGAGCGCTGGTCCTGCACCACGCAGAACCACCAATGGTGCGGCTAAAAAGCCCGAGGAGAGGAGGACCGGGGGGGCGAAGAAGAAGCCCGTTCCCCCCCCGCAGCAGCCTCCACGTGAGCCCCGTCCGCTGCCGCCGGCGCCAGTGTCGATGGACCGCGAGTGGACGGTCGTGGTGGGCAAACGGAAGAAGCCCAGGTCCGGTGCGGCGCCGGCTGCGAGTCCGCAGCAACCGCCGCGCCGGGCTGAGCCGAAGACTTCGCCCGCCACGCTCTGCGGCCGTCATTATCTCTTTGACGCCGGCGGCAGTGTCCAAGGGGCTCACATACAAACAGGTCCTGACGGAGGCGCAGGGCAAGGTTGACCTCACCGGCCTTGATATTGGCCGACTGGGGCCAAAGTTTACGGCCACGGGTGCCCCTATGTATGAGGTGCCCGGGGCCAACTCTGAGAGAGGGCCGACTCCTTCGCCGCGAGGCTGAAGGAGTGCTTCAGTGGGTCGGAGGACGTTCGGGATCTCCCGGCCCACTAAGACAGTGGAACTGCGACTGACAGAGCTGGATTATACAGCTACTTCTGAGTCAGTCGCAGCGGCCCTCTCGAAGGCCGGTGAGTGCAGCCTCGAGGCGGTAAAGGTGGGACAGGTCCGTCCCGACCGCTTCGGGGTGGGCAGCGCATGGGTGCGCATGCCCATGAAGGCTGCACAGAAAGTGCGGGGCGCGAGCCGAATTTTAATCGGCTGGACCGCGGCTCGGGTAACCGTGCTCGAGTCGCGGCCCATGCGGTGCTTCCGGTGCCTGGAGTCCGGGCATGTGCGGGAGCGCTGCGACTGTGCAGTAGACCGCAGCGAGCTTTGTTATCGCTGCGGTCAGGCGGGTCACAAAGCCCGCGAGTGTGATGCCGCGCCGAACTGCGCAGTCTGCGCGGCTTCCGTGGAAGCCCGCCGGGCACCGGCTAGGGGGAAGGCGTGTCCCGCCCCCTCTCGCCGCAATCAGCGTCGCGCCCCGAAACGTAGTGCTGTTGCCGCTGTGGCCGTGTCCCAGCCACAGACGGCAGACCCACCGCAGGTCGCGATGGAAGTAGTAGAGGTCGTCCGGTAATGGACTTAAAGTTCCTCCAGGCGAACATCAACCACTGCGCCCGCGCTCAGGACCTGTTGTCCCAAAGCATGGCGCAGTGGTCGGTGCAAGTGGCCGTGGTTGCCGAGCCGTATTTTGTCCCTCCCCGTGATAACTGGGCAGGGGACATTGGCGGTTCGGTAGCTATCATCACCCAGGGAGCCGCCGGCTCCCCGCCCTTCGAAAAAGTAGCGAAGGGCCAGGGATGTGTGGCGGTTCTGTTGGGGGACATTTGGATTGTCGGAGTGTATTTTTCCCCCAACAGACCCCTAGCTGAATTCGAGACGTTTCTCATTCAGCTGGGGTCCCTGGTGGAACAGGGTCAACCTCGCCCCACGATCGTCGCCGGTGACTTCAACGCCAAATCTGTGGTTTGGGGTTCGCCGGCGACTTGACGTTCGAGGCGAGGTCCTGGAGGACTGGGCGATCTCTATTGGCCTGGTCGTCCTGAACAGGGGTCGGTGGACACGTGCGTGCGGCACAACGGCGGGTCTATTGTCGATCTGTCGTTTGGGAGTCCCGCCGTTGCGCGTCGTGTTCGGGGCTGGAGAGTCCTTGCGGGCGTGGAGACGTTGTCGGACCATCGTTACATCAGGTTCGACGTCTCCGCGTCAGCGAGTGTCCAGCCCGGCGGTGTGTCGAGTGCCCCTGTTCAGGGCGGCCTGCGGTGGGTTTTACGTCGCCTCGATAGGGAGGCCTTAGGTCTGGCCGCTCTGGTCGTGTCCTGGCTCCCCGCACCGGAGTCTCCGGTGCGGGTCGAGCAGGAGGCGGAGTGGTTCGGGGTGGCAATGTCGGACGTTTGCGACGCCGCCATGCCCCGGGCCCTCCGTCGTCCGCCGCGGCGGCAGGTGTACTGGTGGTCGGCGGAGTTAGCGCAGTTGCGTGCGTTTTGCGTTGCTGCGCGCCGCCGGTACGCCAGGCATCGTCGCCGCAGGCGAAGAAGGCAGGACCACGAGGACCAGGAGCGGCGGCTCTATGGCCTCTATAAAGAGGCGAAGAGAGCGCTGCGGGTGGCCGTTCATAGGGCCAAGGTCGCGGCTCGAAAGGAGTTCCTGGGGACTCTCGACGGGGACCCGTGGGGGCGCCCTTATCGCTTGGTGATGAACAAGCTTCGCCCAGCGGCGCCCCCACTGTCGGAGAGTCTCCGGCCAGACCTTCTGGCCAGTGTAGTCGCGGCCTTGTTCCCGGCCACCGTGGAGACCACTCCTCCACCGATGGCGTCACCGGAAGTGGCGTCATCGTCGGTAATGAGTTCGGCAAGGGATATCCCGGAGGTGTCGCCCGCGGAATTGCGGGCGGCGGTGCTTCGACTGCGGAGCAAAACACGGCCCCAGGGCTCGACGGCATCCCCGGTAGAGCGTGGGTGCTAGCCCTCGAGCACCTGGGTCCGAGGCTCCGCAGATTGTTCTCCGCCTGTTTGGAGCAGGGCGTCTTCCCGGCGCGTTGGAAAACCGGGAAGCTCGTCCTGCTGAAGAAGGAGGGACGGCCCGCAGAGTCGCCGTCGGCCTACCGGCCCATCGTGTTGCTCGACGAGGTCGCCAAACTCTTCGAGCGCATCGTCCATGCTCGCCTCGTCGAGCATCTCGAGAGGGTCGGTCCAGATCTGGCCGACAACCAATACGGTTTTCGGAGGGACGTTCTACCGTCCACGCGATTCTGCGGGTAAAGTCACAGGCGGAGGAAGCAGTGGCCAGAGGCAGCGTAGTTATAGCGATATCGTTGGATATCTCCAACGCATTTAACTCGCTGCCCTGGCCCTGCATCCACGAAGCACTGCGGTATCACGTGGTGCCGCCCTATCTTCGGCGTCTGGTGCACGCGTATCTGTCTGACAGGGACGTGGTGTATCCGGGCGTCGACGGGTGGCACCGAAGAGCGATGTCGTGCGGTGTTCCACAGGGCTCGGTTTTGGGCCCTCTCCTGTGGAACATCGGGTACGACTGGGTGCTCCGTGGTACCAACCACCGGGGTGTCGACGTGACCTGCTACGCTGACGACACGCTGGTCACGGCGACATCAGGGACCTTCCAGGATGCCGCAATCCTGGCGGCGGTGGGCACCGGCCATGTAGTCGATCGTATTCGGCGCTTGGGGCTGAAGGTGGCCCTCGAGAAAACCGAGGCCATTTGCTTTCATGGGCCTCGGAGAGGGCCACCGGCCGGTGCCCACATCGTTGTGGGGGTGCGGATTCCCATCGGCAAGAGTATGAAGTACTTGGGTTTGGTTTTTAGATAGCCGATGGGAGTTTCGCACCCATTTCACGGTGTTGCGGACAAAATTGTCCCGGGCAGCGGGCGCTCTTTCAAGCCTGCTGCCCAACTTGGAAGGTCCTGGTATCCCTTGCCGAAGGTTGTACCACGGGGTCGTGCGGTCCATGGCACTGTACGGCAGCCCTGTTTGGGCTGACGCCCTGGGGAGCGTTCTGTCGCTCTCCTGCGGGGCCCGCAGCGCGTAGTGGCGCAGCGGGCGATCAGGGCGTACCGCACGGTCTCGTTCGAGGCGGCTTGTCTTTTGGCCGGATTCCTGCCCTGGGATCTGGACGCCAGAGCCCTGTCAGAGGTATTCCACTGGCGGGAGGAGGCGTTCAGTCGCGGGCAGCGTCCGGCCCCGAAGGAGTTGAGGCCATGAGGGCCTCCCTACGGCGAGCCGCCGTGGAGGAGTGGCGTCTCAGGCTGGAGGCCCCGTCAGCGGGGCTCCGGACCGTCGTGGCAGTGCGGCCTGTCTTTGCCGAGTGGCTGGACAGGCGCCACGGTGCGGCAACCTTTCGGTTGACACAGGTACTCACCGGGCATGGCTGCTTCGGTGAGTATCTGTGCCGGATCGTTGGTACGGAGGTGTCGGCCGTGTGTCACCATTGTGACAACTGCCCGCTGGATACGGCTCAACACACTTTGGCGTTGTGTCCAGCCTGGGACGAAGAGCGCAGCGCTCTCAGATCAGTCGTCGGAGGAGATCTCTCGCTGCCGGCCGTGGTCGCTTCCATGGTCGGCAGCGAGAGGTCATGGCGTGGTGGCCCACTTCTGCGAGGTGGTCATCTCGCAGAAGGAGGGTGCCGAGAGGGATCGGGAGAGGGAGGATCCCTCTCGCCGCCAGAGGAGAACGTAGGAGGCGCCGGGTGGACGACTGACCGGCGTCTCCCGCCCTGTGGATTGGGGGCGTTTGGAGAATTCCACCACGGTATCCCCTGCCTGTCGTAAAGAGGCGACTAATAGGGGCCACGATGGGGGTCGTCGGCGGGCAGCAGGGGCTGTCCGCCCTAGTGCATTTTTGTGCGCTCTTGCACAATTTTCGGTTGACCCCGGGATGGACGGCAGTGTGCAGTAGGCCTCATGCTGCCGTAGACGCCGAGGGCGTCCTTCGGTGCGCGGGGGCTTCTGAGCCCCCCCCACAATAGGAGACGGGCCGCACTAGGCGGCACCGCGCAGGGGCGGCTGCAGTTGTAGTCTTAGACAAACGTCAGAGGAAGCCTGCAGCCGTCCCTAATGCGCCGAAGAGGGCCACCGCGGAGTTTTAGTTGGTATGCCGTGCGTTGTACATAGGTTAGGGACTCGGCCCGGCGGTCGCCCGAAGGCTGACATCAAATCCGGGCGGCGCAACGCCGGGTCGTAAGGCACGGTGACCCCAACATAACCGCTCAGTCGCCCCCCATGAAGGCTGGGCGGTAGTCATAAGGCACTTTCTCCGCGAAAACAAAAAAAAGGTTGGGGTGGGGTGCTAGGTCAGGAAACCTCCTCGTGGTGCACCCTGGGCAACGGCGCGTCGATCAGACCGATCAGGCTGATCTGCGCGCCGGCGAATATCCTGACAACGAGTTGTTGACGGTCGTCGCCTCTTGCGGCGGCCGCCGTCTAGTTACGCCGTCGGACAGTGTCGTCGTCGACCAGTCTCTCCGTCACTTGTGGCGTTGGCGAGTAGGCCCGCTGACGATATTTTCCGCCGTCGACTAGGACAACGTCGTGGGGCCCATCTCGGCAGCTCCCGGTTCCGTCCCGGGGTGTCGGCGGGCTCGGTGTGCGCTCACCCGCCCCGAGCAGGCAGTGGGGGGATTCTCCCTCTCATTGCCACCGTCATGGAATCGTAACCCGGTATGGAGGTCTGTGGATATGTCTCGCGCTCCTGCCGGACCGAGGGTCTTGGCTTAACCGCCCGGACCGCGAGGAAGAAAACCTCTATAAAAATCACCCCGAATCCTCAAGCGGCGGCGCACCGCGAGGGGATGCATGGCCGATGGGTAGTTCGGTCTCGAGTGCGACCCCGCCAGAGTACCGGCCGAAACTCTGTGCGGGTTACGCTAGGCTTACCCAGGTACAGGGGCACTGCCTGGGCGGACCACCCTTTCCCCATACTCGTGGGAACAATTATGGAATCACTTAATCTAAACAAAACCCCAATAATTTTATTGACGAAGTTGCCTTCTCCGGTTTCGTCTGGAGAGGCGGTGGTCGAAGGGTGCAAGCCCAACGACGAAGATGTAGCGAAGGAGATAACGGGCGCGATGCCCATGGAGGTGGCAGCCGAATTCGCGCGGCCTTTGAGCCTTGACACGGACTCGAGTGAGAGTGGCTCTACCGTGAGGAGCAAAAAGCTCTGGAGAAGGAAGTCGCAAACAAGAAACAGCTTTTCGCAGCTCAGTTTGACCAGCGACACCGACGAACCGGCGCCGAAGACGCAGGCGATCGACGGCATGAGAGGACGCCCGCCCTCAGTGGGCAAGTACGTCGGCCTCAAGAAAGCCCAGTTGGAGCGTGACAGGCTACAACGGAAGCGGCGCGGAAAGACGCAGAGAAGGAGCTGGAGGACCAGCTGCAATTTATCAAGTCGCCGGTCCCCCAGAATATCAGACACCGAAGAGGACCGTCCAGTACTCAAGGAAGACCTCCGTAAGTGCACCCAGGTTGTTCGCAATGTCGTGAGGAAGTCAGGCAACCTCAAAGGCACTTCCCAGAAAGCGCTTAACTGGGTCACGGACAAGATCGTGAAGTACGTGGAACAGCCTGAGTCCGCTGTCATTGCGCGCCTCGAGGAGGAAATAAAGAAGTGGCAGGAACACAGTGCCCGTCTTGAAGCCAACATGAAGGCCATGAAGGAGGAGAATGCCACCCTAAAACGACGCCTCGAAGACCTGGAGGCGTCCGCAAACAAGTCATCGACGGAGGAGATGCTGGCGATGGTGGAAGCGAGGGTCCAAGCCAGGCTCGAGTCGGCCCTGATGGGGCCAGCCCAAAGGCCCACCCTCGCCCACGAAAGAAGGACCGCCTGGGGACACAGAACTCCCCGTGACGAGCGGATACGTAGGGAGGGCGCCGAACACAAACCGGCCAAGAGCAAGGGGAAAAGGAAAGAGAAGGGAACAGCCCAATGCGCCCCGCTCCCTGCCCCCCCTCCCTGCCCCAGTCGCTGGGCCCTCCAGTGCGCCGCCACAGCCCGTCGCAGGGTCTCCACGGCTCCGGCGAATACGTCGGCATCGACGGCGAAGAAGACCCAGGACCGAAGGAGAGAGACGCCGAAACAAAAGCCCCAAAAGGGCAAGAAGAACGGACCGCCTCCAGCCCAACCCGCTCCAGAGCCCCGCGTGCTGCCGCCAGCCCCGGCTAACGGACACGCCGTGGGTCGAGGTGGTCAGAAGAAAGAAGAAGGGGAAGCCGGCAGCAGCGCCAACAAACAGCACGCAGCCGCCGAAACCGACGCGCCGGAAGGAGCCAAAACTGCGGCCGCCACGTTCTGCGGCCGTAGTCATCTCTCTCACACCAGCAGCAATTGCGAAGGGCCTGACCTACAAAAGCGTCCTAACGGACGCCCAAAATAAGGTAGACCTCACCGGCCTTGAAATAAGCAAGATGAGGCCAAAGTTTTGCCACGGGCGCCCCCCAATGTACGAGGTGCCCGGGGCGAATTCTGAAGAGAGGGCCGACTCCCTCGCCGCAAGGCTGAGGGAGTGTTTCGCGGGTCGGAAGATATCGAATCTCCCGGCCCACGAAGACCGTGGAACTGCGGCTAAGTGAGCTGGACTATACAGCCACCCCAGAATCAGTCGCAGCGGCCCCTCCAAGGCCGGTGAGTGCGCCGTAGAGGCGATAAAAGTTGGGCAAATTCGCCCTGATCGATCCGGTGTAGGGACAGCCTGGGTCAGGATGCCTATTAAGGCGGCGCAAAGGTTAGGGGCGGCCCGCATACTTATTGGCTGGACCGCGGCTCGGGTGACCGTGCTCTCGAGTCGCGGCCGATGCGGTGCTTCCGGTGCCTGGAGTCCGGACACGTCCGGGAGCGCTGCGACGCGGTGGACCGCAGCGACCTTTGCTACCGCTGCGGTCAAGCGGGCCACAAAGCCCGTGAGTGCAAGGCCCCGGCGAACTGCGCAGTCCGCGCTGCCGCCGGCAGGGCCAGGCACCGGCTCGGGGAAGGCTTGTTCTGCCCCTCCCGACGCAACCGGCGCCGCCCCAAGGAAGGAGTGCCGCCGCGGCTGAGGTTCTGTCCCAGCCGCAGGCGGCGGGCCCACCGCAACCAGTGGCCGAGATGGACGTGGAGGAGACGCCCATCAATAATGGACCTAAGCTTCCTCCAGGCGAACATCAACCACTGCGCCCGCGCCCAGACCTGTTGTCCCAAAGCCTGCGCAGTGGTCGGTGCAAGTGGCCGTGGTCGCCGAACCGTATTTTGTCCCGCCCCGAGATAACTGGGTAGGACATCGACGGGTCGGTGGCCATCATCACCCAGGGTGCCGCTGGCTCCCCGCCCTTCGCAAAAGTCGAGAAGGGCCAGGGATGCGTCGCCGCTCTGTAGGGGGACTTGTGGATTGTAGGAGCTTATTTCTCCCCAACAGACCTCTGGCCGAGTTCGAATCTTTTCTCGTTCGGCTGGGGCCCTGGTTGAGCGGCCAACTCACCCGGCGATCGTCGCCGGCGACTTCAACGCAAAGTCCGCGGTCTGGTTCGCCGGCGACCGACGCTCGCGGTGAGGTCCTGGAGGAATGGGCGATTTCCGTCGGCCTGGTCGTCCTGAACAGGGGTCGGTGGACACGTGCGTGCGGCACAACGGCGGGTCTATTGTGGATTTGTCGTTTGGGAGC
>NW_023592818.1:0-14958 GCF_014839805.1 Manduca sexta | reverse complement strand
GTGCTTTATATTTTTAATAGCCTCGGAGGGTGGGGCCAAGTCATAAGAGTAGCGATAAGCGGTGGTGAAATTTTTAATATGTATTTTATATTTTGTTATGGGTATGAGTAATTATATATTTTTTAAATGAATTAATCATAAATTATTTTTTTAATAATGTGTATAATAAGTGTAGTTTTTCTCGTTCCATTTGTCGTTTTTGCTATATTCAAGCGTGTTGTGGAAATGATGTCTCATTGCTTTTACGATTACGAATACGTGAATCAATACCGTGAAAACCAAAAATAATGTCGATCAATGACAATATATGTCCCTTTACCTCTCCAGTCACTATAATCATTTATGAAACTACTAATAATATATATTTTTTAAATATGTTGTTCCAGAAGCGTGACTCGTCAAGACGAATTATCACCACACTAATTATTATTATTTTTTTATATAATTCGAATTTTCATCACAAAACGCCGTTCGCTCGCTTCTTGTATACATTTTTAATAGCGAACGAGATAAATAACTCTATTTGTCTCGCTCGAGCAATCTGTGTCGAAGCTTTATTAATATTCCCCTTTCCCAACCCCCTTCCGCGTGTCGAGATAAGCCTAAACTGACTAGCTGTGTGTACGGTATTTTTCTGTGTTATGTTGGTAACTTCCGAATTGGGTAACACAGTTTAGTTTAACTAGATTGTATTAGTTGAGATAAATGGTTCTTTGCAGTTTTAAAGTGTTTATTTCGAGAGTTATTGTATGAATGATTTGGATGTTTTTTAAAGGTCCGTATGGAAATATTTAGGGAGGTCTATGGCCAGCAGTGGATTTCGGGATGGTGATGATGATGACTTAGGATTAAGCTCCTTGAGATGGATGTGATTTTTAGCCGACTTCAAAAATAAAGGTTTTTCGACGTGTATTTTTAGGTAGTAATATTAAGTAAAAAATGTAGTTAGTTTATAATTATTGCTGATGAAATAGCTTACTTCATCCAAATAGATATTAGGACCCTTTCTTGCATGGCACGGTTTTAAAAATAATTTAACCTCTCCGTATTCAAGGCTGATATGTATAAAAAAAAGTTTAAAAAATAATTAAAAAAATTAAATACATATTCTATTTTTTTTTCAAATTGGACCACATTAGTTTAATTGGCCAGAAAATATGTAAAATATTTATAAAAAAAAAAAACAAAAGAACCTCGTCGAATTAGAACTAATTACCTTTTCATACGAATGTAAGAGCGGCATCAGTTTCATTGTACGACTGAGTGCAGCGATGGTTATTGCGTGGTCGCGCGGCCGAGTTACTTTCTCGCTGCAACTTAATGCCAAGTTTGTTAGTGCTAGTCGACTGGCATGGGTAAGTCGGTTGTCAATATTGGACAGTTTAGTTGCAAAGCGGGGTTTTAAGTAAAATTATGTGTTCATAGCGAATGTAGTAAATAATAAATTGATGGTTGATTAATGATTTCTTATATTTACGCGAATGTTAGGTATTAAAATAAAACTATTTTGCGGATTTTATTGCAGTTTCTGTATTAAAATTTTCTCTTGACGTATCGAGGAGTTTGCAGCCTTCGTAGTCCGTCAGTCCGCCGCATGATAGAAAATATTATTATATCAATATAATAAACAAACTATGATCCAACATAAATTACTATGACGTAAAATATATAATATTTACAAAATTAACTAAATGAAGAGCTGTGCACGTGAATATACGGTTTAAATTACTTCATCAAGTTTAATGTGCCCGTTTAATCCGATAACGCGCTAAATTCAGTTAAGACTGGTAATTATTCGGCGCATAACTTGTCTACGGGTAAATTTAGTTTGTTTTTCAGAATGTTTAAATTAACAAACCCAGTATATAGTGCAATAGTATGTTATGGACCTTTGAACCACCAAGATGTTATAGGCAAATTGACAATATTTTGATATCATTTTCGAATTGTACTAGATTTAAAAAAGGAACCCCATTTCGATCTGTATTTCAGATTCTGAAAATTCAGTTGGAATATGACGCGTTTCGGGGTGCGTTCCACACCGAATGAGTTGACAACGTATCAGTTTATGAAGGAATTTTAGTCCGTTAATTACAATTAGAACGAAAAGTATATTAGAAAATTACACGCTAACTGACACATCATAGACAAAATGGCGGGAAGGGAGAGCAGCGCTGCCCGTGGCGAAAATAAACATTAAAATTAACTGCGTTCTATAAACATTAAAAATTTAGGTGGAATTAAAAATGGTGTTTTTTTTTTTCAATTTAGGAGTGATTCTACAGCTTGATTTGTTGATAAGCTTAATTTTATTCTCCATTCATTGGAGCATGAAAATGCAGGACTGTAGAATATTGTTGTAGGTACTGGCCCCGAAAATTCAACAATGAAACCAAGAGTTTCATTTTAAATGACACAAATATTATTTGACCTTAATATGTTCTTTGTTCACGGTTTTAGCAGCGTGAACGATAACTTCTAATCAACAATCCTAATATCTAACTACTCACTCCTTTTATCCCCCAAAGGCTAGACAAAGGCGTAACTGTTGCACCCACTCTTCGCCATGCATTCCGTCCCATGATTGGGGGTTAGCCTATCGCCATATCGGGCTTGTAGTTAAGACTCCGGGCTGATACTGAGTAGAATAACTCAATATCCAACCCGGGAATCGAGCCCGGGACAACAGCACTGCAATTGTACCATAATACTATAACATAACTACGCCACTAAGGCAGACCATGTCTAACCATATAAACAAAATTTCGCTTTTAACACTTACATTGCTATTAGAGCTACTGTCCAGGCAAGTTGAACGCTATACAGCGCAGAAAACTCAACACACCACCAGTCCACGGTTGACTGTGTGCAAAAATTACTTTGTTATGGTTCGCTCGCCCTTAACTGTCGTAGTTGGTGCGGTCGAGTCGTGTGACGTTCCACTGGACAAGTTTGAAACTACACGCCATTGTGTGGCAACCCTATCGGTGTTTAAAGAATGCGACGGCCTGATTAGGGCTGTCAGTATGTGTGTTTTTTTAATTTTAAAATTGCATTCACTTTGTAATTTCTTTTATGTTGACATATTGTGAGATTATCAAATTATTTTTATGTGAGGGCGAAAAGTAAATTGATAGTATTAATGCAAAGAATATTGTATCTTCTGGTTTTCTCGTCAGAGTCGTAATTTTGTATGTCAATTTATCTATGCATATGCTAAATTCAAAATGACCATGATGGGACTTAAAATTTAATGTGGAATCAAATATTATTGAAAATAGAATATGTACAATGTACATATACTTACTTTATTCCCAAAGAGATAGTCAGCACCTATTTTCCGCCGTGTGTATTCCGTCCCATGATGTGATAGCGGGCGAGCCTATCGCCATATCATGCATAAATTCCATTCTATAAGCCGATACTGTTTATACCCAATATCGCTGCCGGGAATCGAACTCAAAACCTCAGCATTATAACCATACCAAAACACAACTACACCACCGAGCCAGTCAAAACAAAATATTTTATTTAACTATCTAACATTCTCCAAAACAAAATTCACGGCGCCGTTAAGTAATAAAACAATAGTTAAAATAACAATAATTTAACAGTTGCATTGTACCGCGGGCTAACCGGGTTTACTTACAGTAAGAGCCCCACGCCGGCCATTCCCGACCAAATCTACTAATACCTACACAATCATAATAAATTAGAACTAACTGAGCGCTTTGGAGCGGATTTGCAAATATATTAAACGTTGTGTATTCTGTGTGGTTTTAAAGAAAGTATTTTTAAATAAACTCATATGTTTTTAGAAGTTGTGGGATAGCGAAATCATCCTATTTCAACTTTAAAAGTATTCTCTGACTCGAGCTTTTTTGCTCGGGTTTATTGAGCCCGCCCTGATACCTTCAGGGAAGAGGTAATTCAGTCTCCCTGTTGTTCCCCATGTACGAAAAACGTGTCTCCTAAAACTCTGCTCAATATAATGGACGTATGGCTTGCTGCTTATATTAATACTAGCTTTTGCCCGCGGCTCCGCCCGCGTTATAAAGTTTTTCAGGCTAAAGTTTTCCGTTATAAAAGTAGAAGTTTCCCGGGAGCCTAGGTTCTTCCCAGGGTCTCAAACTGTCTCCATACCAAATTTCATCTTAATACGTTGGGTAGTTTTTGAGTTTAACACGTTCAGACAGACAGATGCAGCGGGGACTTTGTTTTATAATATATTTTTAGAACTTTTAAGTGTAACAATCCCGTCATACATCATTGTTGCATAACTTTAACCGTTTACGCAGCGCAGGCAACGGAAGCTCTCAAAACTAATAATTTTCCCCGTTTTTGCAACATGTTTCATTACTGCTTCGCTCCTATTGGTCGTAGCGTGATGATATATAGCCTATAGCACTCCAGGAACAAAGGGCTACCCAACACAAAAATATTTTTTTCAGTTCAAACCGGTAGTTCCTGAGATTAGCCATTACTGTTCCGCTCCTATTGGTCATAGCGTGATGATATATGACTTTGAGCACTCCACAAGCAAAGGACTATTCAACACAAAAAGAATTTTTCAGTTCGAATCGGTAGTTCCTGAGATTAGCCATTACTGCTCCGCTCCTATTGGGTATAGCGTGATGATATATAGCCTATAGCACTCCACGAACAAAGGGCTATCCAATGCAAAAAGAATTTTTAAGTTTGGACCGGTATTTCCTGAGATGAGCCATTACTGCTCCGCTCCTATTGGGTATAGCGTGATGATATATAGCCTATAGCACTCCACGAACAAAGGGCCATACAACGCAAAAAGAATTTTTCGATTTGGACCGGTAGTTCCTGAGATTAGCGCGTTCAAACAAACAAACAAACAAACAAACAAACAAACAAACTCTTCAGCTTTATATAATAGTATAGATATAGATTATAAATGCGAAAGTTTGTGAGGATGGATGTATGTATGTATTCAAAACTTCATTCCTTTATTCTGTCTTTACTGTTTATTTCTCTCCACAAAAAATAAAACTAATTTTGAGCTAAGAATAAAAAAATAATTTAATTAAACGCGTATAGTGAATTTCTCAGAATTATGATACCTTCTGTTATTTTTAACTAATTGTCCGCAAACTATTAGTTATAGTATATTTTCCCTTCACTTAATTATTTTTACTTAGTACATTTTCACGGTGCTATAATATTCTTTCCCTATACTTTAATACTTTTTAAAAATATAGTACATTTTCACGGTGCTATAGTATTCTTTCTTCCTACTTAATACTTCTTAATAATAGTACATTTTCACGGTGCTATAGTATTCTTTCCCTCTACTTAATACTTTTTAAAAATATAGTACATTTTCACGGAGCTATAGTATTCTTTCTTCCTATTTAATACTTCTTAATAATAGTACATTTTCACGGTGCTATTTCACGTGTTATAACTATGTTCTCTTACAGTTAGTGCACCCCGGCCGACCGTTCCGTAGCTGTTTGTATCGTAATAATTTACGTGGGGACGAGATGGTATCACCTCACCTCCTCTACTGTTTTAAATTGAGTTTTCGATGCATAAGTTGGTCTTGTTAGATGATTTGTGTGGTATAATTTGAAGCGGCGATAGCTTAGTTGGGTGTGGAACGGACTGCCGAGATGAATGTCTGCAGGTTCAAAACCCAAGAGCAATCTCTGACTTTTCTAAAGTTATGTGTGTATTCTTTGTGAATTATCACTTGCTTTAACCTCTGCTGCTGAGGGATTAGGCCTTACTCCACCACGTTGGCGTAGTGCAGATTCACATAAACTAAAAATTCTTATAGAGAACTTCTTAGGTTACCTCACGATGTTTTCCTTCACGGTGAAGGACATAAAATAACTCAAAAAAAAATTATTACCTTGTGCAAATTAAAACATAAAGTAACTCATGCTCAACAAATATTTCTTGATAATAAAAACGAAAGTGCACTTTATGTATATTGGATTAAATTAAAAAATGTATTATTAAAGTCGAAACCGTAAAGCCAGTCTTGAACGTCTTGATTAGCGTATCTGAATGTCGCAGAACTAACATTAATACTTTATACGCCGTCCCGGTGAAACAGCGCGGTCGTTACTTGTAAAGTGATGGGACACGTTTAAAATCAGGTAAATGAAAAAAAAACACAAAAAGAAACATAAAAAACAAAAAAAAATCCTAAATACATATTTTTATATAAATAGGGATGAGACACGGTAAAAATCAGGCATATGAAAAAAAACAAGAAAAGTTTTTCTAAATACCTATTGTGATATAAAAACTGAAAATTATAGTCAAAAGGCTGTAAGTAAAGTTAGTATTGCTATATGGCTTCTAATATTCGGTTTTTTAGTTAAGTAAAATTCTTTTTTTATTCTAAGGAATAATTAACATGCTTTCAAAGTATTTTATCCGCTAATATATTTCTAGGAATTGGGAATACCTGAAAAGGCACTTTTTATATTTTTATTTAAGCCATTCCGAAGGCTAATTTATTATTAAAAATCCTGGAAGATTTAAATACTGCTACTGCTCTCGGCATTGGGTTTTATAAAAGATCTAACTCCGCCCGTGTAGCCTTTTCTGAGAATAAGAGTCCGTTACTGGGTCTGTTTACCTTTTATTCCAATCCAATTAACGGTTAATACATAATGGGCAACATCCAACTTGAAATACTTTTATAATATATTTTTAAAATCGAAGGTACTTTCCCAACCCGCGCCTACAATGCATTACGAGCCGCGTATCAAAATTTCAACATCCAGCCAGACAAGAAAGTCTTGGACGCTGATTTCCCAAACGTGTACGCGGTCGTTAGCGTTTTAAAATTCAACGGGTTGTGTCTAATAAGTGTTTTAGCGCGGACAACTGGAGGGTTAAATTGCCAAGAATGTTGTGCAACTAAAAAAGATATTTCATGCTGTGGAGTTAACAATGTAGTTGAATAGGGATTTAGTTTTAAAAAAGGAATGAATGATGTAGATATTTTAAAAAAGGAATTCGAATTGTTTATTTTTAAATTTGAATTTCGAATTATGTGTTCTATATTGTAACTGACATTAAAGTATTAAGTATATTTATCTTTAAGGCGATACCTCAAGATCCATTTTCATACATTTTGTTTCACCTTTAATCTGGGTAACTAAACAAGTATTGGCAAGTAAAGAATTTAAATTCACGTCTAGTTAATATGACGAAATTTTAAAGGCAGAAATATCCATGATTATTAATTATTTTTACGTTTTTCTTTCAACTGCGAGAACTAATCACTAACTAGACGTGAATTTAAATTCTTTACTTGCCAATACTTGTTTAGTTACCCAGATTAAAGGTGAAACAAAATGTATGAAAATGGATCTTGAGGTATCGCCTTAAGTACTATTTGGTTAGTTACCACGATACCACTCATTCTTCCCCTTTCCGCCTCGAACATTAGAACCCGTGATAACAATATCTCGGTACCTTCAAACCCTCATAACTCTGATAACAGACCGACAAAGGGACTACAAAAAATTAAAAGAGTCCCACACGACCCCGCGATGATTAATAAGGGGCCGTAATTCGATAATCCATGTATAATTAATATTAATTGCTTGAGACTAGCGGTGAAATGCATGATACATTATTGTTGTACCGCGACGTGATTGTGATTTATTTGGGAGCTAGTGTATTTTTGGGGTGATAGGGGCGATTTTGCTGAATGATGCCATGAGAAAATGGCCTTATAGTAAATGGTATTGTAACTTTGAATTATCATACGGATGGTACTACTACGTTCATCTTATTTATATAGCGGCCAGTATTTTAGTACTATTCGTGAAATCAAAATGTGCTTCCATAATGTTGCTTATCGGCAAGGGTGAACAAATTATCTATATCCAAAATCTAGACTGTTAAAATATTGTATACAAGGAAACATGCATTAGAACTAAAATAGCTTGCAAAATGTGGGTATGATTAACACCTCTGTTTACTTTTAAAAAGAGAAAAAAGGTGTGGGATGCTGTAAGAACATTCTAGAATAATAGTTTCTATAAATAACTTCCTGAGTTTTAATACAAATAATATAAGTTGGTTAGTTTTTTCTTTGTGTTTAAGTAGGAGTATGAAAATACGTAGGTGTTACGACCTTCTTCGAGAGAAGTGGTGTGCGTTATGCTGGCTGTTGCCATTGAATGTTTTTGTACTGCCAAAGTAAATTATTTGATCGTTAATACTTTGGTTAAATGAAGTAAAAATAGCGACCGTCGAAATATTAATCAAAATAGTGCTGAAAACAACATTTCTTTAATAAATTTTCCGAAATTGTTTTACGAATCATATGAAGTTCATGATGTTTGGTTGTTTGTTGAAATAAATTTGGGTCACAGTTGGACCCCAAAAATAACAACTCACTTTAATCTCGAGTAGAGATTCTCAAGCGGGCGAACCGCAAATCAAGTATTGAACATTTTTCAATCCTTTTAACCACCAAAACACACAAATTTACCAAATCGAAAAACCAACCACCTCCCACAAGACCAACGCACACCAATCCGAAGGTCAAAAAGAAACGACGCATCACCGCGTGAATAATTCATAGCGGACGGCAAGTCAAGACGCCGAAAAAGTGAACTTGTAAGAAATACTTATGAACCAAGAATCAGTGGGGATTTTATTAAAATATTAAGCGACGTTAGACTTTATACAGACGTGATAAAGGAGGTAATGATAATTGTTATTTAATACACGATAGAGTATAAACCTCTCCATGTTGTTTTCCGGTTAAAACTATTAAAAAAAGGTGTCTAAAAATTAAATGGTTAAGTTACGCTGTAATTATATTTATATACAGTTCTAATAGACCAGTTTAGGGTATAGTATCGTCACAAAATCCAATGTGAAATATAATGATTTCTTATGTTTACGCAAATGTTAGACATTGAAAGAAAACAATTTTTTGGATTTAATTTCAACAACGTGAAGTATTTAGTAGTATTTTTTTATAGATTTCTTGAGGCTCGCTAGCTGGCTCTAGTAGTCAGTACTCAACAAACTGCCTCGGTGACTTATTACATTGCGTACGCGGTACAACTAATGTACTGAGACTTAGGGTTCGATACCTGGGCGTGGTAAATTGGTTTTTGATATGATCAAACTGTATATAATTACGCGGTAAATGAGGGTAAATTTTCCTCTATTATATGAAACCTAATAAAGTAACTTAAATGTATCTTAGAACTTTGCCTACCCCTGAATAAGGAAAAATGCGTCATATATGCCATCACGTATCCAAATCCTTTAAAACATATCAGTGTACTTAAACACCCCAAAGAAGACACAGACACGCACGAACCGCTCCAAAGTCGTTATAACTTGTAACACATTTCCACGATTTACATCGAGTTCCGAAGTCGACTCTGAATCCGACTTGTGCCGGCGTTGAGCCATTTAAGACGCCCTTGAGCGCCTTGTTTCAGTCTAGATCATCAGATCCAGACGGCCGTGTAGGACATGCGTTTGGCAGGAATTGTCTTATTAGGCTTAATATGTTGAAGTACGATAGCTTTATCTAGCGGTCTACTGTTTGTAAATTTAACTTTGAAATTTCTATCTTGTGTACTATCTTCGGGTGCTTGTATGCAGTGAAATTATTTTGCCAGATTTTTGTTGCCTGTCAAGTGACCTCACACGGAAAAAGAACAATACATAGCTTAACGGTAGAAATAGACAAGGCTGTTATACCTATTTAGGTCTGTCATATGTGAAAGTTCGCCTGGGTAGGTACCACCATAATGACTATTTCTGCCGTTATTCAGCTGGGTGTAGTCACTTTTATTTCGGTTTGAAGGACATTGTAACCAGTGTAACTACTGGACATAATGAGACTTAACATCTCATGTCTCAGGATGGCGAGTGCAGTGGAATACCAAACAAATTTTGTAATCCAAGGTATTGGACGTTGTTTTACTGTCTATCGGTCGTATCGCTTACCATAAGGCGAACGAGAAGCTCGTCTCGTCTTTCAAAGAAATAAAAAAAAACAATCCAGATTATACATAAGATACCTCACACGAATATTATAATCAAATATACATAAACAAAAAACGTTAATCGCTATCTATACGTATACATAGGTATACACAATATCTTTAGGAATTCTAAGTTTCCATCAGTGCTCCAAGACCTTTGATATATCAAACCCAATGATTCAAAATAATCGCCAAAGGGATGAATTTCATAGGCAATATAAATGTAGAAATCCGATCGTCTGTCCATTCGTACGTTATTAATTCTCAAGAAACTATTGGTAAATATTTGTATGGGTTGGAGCGTCTTGGAAACTTCTGGAAAAGATGTCCAGCGGACCGTGGAAATACATTTTAAAGATAGAATTACGTATTAGGTGTTTGAAGCTTACTTTTTGTTTGACATAGGCGTTATCAGTCCATTTTAGGGAGGCAGTGTAAAAATATGTTGAGTATGGTCAAAATTAATTTAACGTAGTCTTTTTCATCTTCGTCTTCTGCTTAGACGTCTGATGTTTCCAGAAAAACTTTTATGTATATTATACAATCATGCTTATAATTAACAATGAAAAAGCCATACTAAATCGCCTTAAGGTTTGGATAGTCTATAAATCTACTTGACATTACATTACTAACTTGTTGTTGTTCGAATATATTTTATATCCGCTCGGATAGCAACCACCGTACACCCGCTATAGTTGCACATGTACGTATGTCGCGTTCCCGGATCCATCTGTGTATGTCCAGTTCCAACAGGCCGGCATAATTTTGTCAACTACCGAGAGGTAATCATGTTTCGTCAATCGACATTTTATTGGACCCCACTCCACTTACCATCAGGTACAGTTGGGTAACGTGCAATGCACGTATAAAAAAGAACGTCTTACAAGTTCACAAATCGTAAAATATCTAAAATACATTTTTCCAACCAATTTTATTATACCAACGGCATTTTGAAGACGCGAAAAATACGCATGATCTTTCGCGCCATACCCTTGCGCAATAAATAGTCAAAACCTACATAAATACATTATAATGTGTCCCTCAAACGGACTGCAGACCTTACATATTGATGTGTGGCACAGAAATATGGCCGCGCCGAAATGTCGGCCCTTAAAGGCTCCTTTCTCTCCTCCCTTCTCATGGAGGGATATTAAAAGGGTGCTAGTCGCGGAGTGATGAAGATGTGCGAGCGAGTAGGAATAAAGTTCAAACAGGTTCATAATGGCCCATGTAAATGTGTCGCGTTCCGGGATCAGCCTGTGTATATCCGGTTCCAACAGGCCGGCATAATTGTGACTGCCGAGGAGTATTCATCTCTCAGTTGACATTCTATTGGACCCCTTCTACTTACCATCAGGTGCAGAGGTTTGCCATACTCATATAAAAAAATACTGCATTAGCAGTATTCCGATGTTCAGTCTATAACGAACTATATTTAATGTTTTTGTCTAGCAAATAAATTGCCGCATCCAAATTTCCAACGTCGCAGCCGTCTGCAAAGTGCAACTGTCTGAAGCGAAGTAATAAACCGATTTAAAACATCCCTCCAGGAGCGGAATTAACTATTTCAACAGCCAGTAAAAAATAATCATCCCAGTTAGACGACATTAACTGAGTAATGAATTAAGTTAATGTGTAGGTGTCTGGTCCAGTGAAGATTTGGGTACCTTTTCTGTTTGTTTTTTTTTTCGGTGGGATTTTTTTTTTATTTTTACCACCACTAAGGAGTTGGGTACCTAGGATTCTAAGGTAGTTCCTAGTATGATTAATGATGATCGTTAGTTAAGACGTTTATAGTAACAGTAACAGTGTGTACAGTTTTTTCGCCTGGTTAAAAGCCATTGTTTCTACCACCACTAAGGAGTATGTACCTAGGGTTCTAAGATGGTTCCTAGTATGATTAATGATCGTTATTTAGTACGTTTATAGTAACAATGTGGCTTAATGGTACAATTGACAAGGTTTGGAAAGTTGTTGATAAATTTATATATTTTTTTTTAAATTGCGATCTTTGAGTACACATCGACAGCAGGCTAGATCAATTAATCGGAATTTATTCGTGAAATTGAGATTTATAGTAATATCAGCCCTGTATTATATACTGTCTTACTGCTGGACACGGGCCTCGTCTACCACTAAGAGGTATTAGGCCTAGCGCTATTTACTTTCAAAGAAGTACAAAGTTTTTTTATATATTATAACAGTGTGATAAGTATTCACTGTTGGTAGGTCTCTAATATGGGAGAGTCCGCCTGGGTAAGTACTACCGCAATGTCTATTTCTGCCGCCAAGCAGCAGTATGTAGTCACTGTTGTGTTCATGTTTGAAGGACATTGTAATCAGTGCAACTACTGGACATAATAAAATATAACATCTCATGTCTTAGAGCGTAGTGGTACACCAAACAATACTTTGTAATTCAAGGTGTTAGATGGTGTTTCTTCTTTTTATGGGCGGTCGTATCGCTTACCATCAGGCGAACGACAAAATCGTCTCGTCATAAAAGAAATAAAAAAATCACTTTCTCCAAGAAATATTAAATGAATCTCGCACAATATCCCATATTCTTGGTAATATAATCTAATTCGTTCCCCAACGTCCGGTATAACAAACCGCATTGTAATTTAATGTAACACAATACAAATTAGTCATGATCGTTACTACGGCACGTCTTAACGTATGAAATAGTGTTTGCGATTTATCATGCGAACACAGTTTAGTATACAGTAGTGCAAGTCTTCACATTGGTTGGAATTAATGTGGTTTTGATATATTAAAATTTAAAACTCTTAAAACCACAAACTGCCTGCGTGGCGAAGTTGTATTGTACGACAATAGTGCAGAGGTTTCGGGTTCGATCGTACTCGGGCAAAATGATATTGATTTCTTCTCAGTATCAGCCTGGAGTCTGATATGGCGAAAGGATCGCACCCTGTCACATCACGGGACGAAATACACGTGGTAGAGAGTGGGTGCATCAGATGCGCCTCCGCCTACCCTTCGGGAATAAAAGGCGTGAATGTGTGTGATTGGGTCTATGTTTACTGCCATTAATTATCGCGTTAATTTAAATAAAAAGTGTAAGGTGTATCGGAGACTTATCGCGATTATCATTTTGACATTAGCGTTTTTGTGTTTATTACTGAACCGTTCGTGTCCGTTTTGACCGAATCAAGAAAGCAAACGTTTGCTTGCGACAAACGTTTAAAAGTTATAATGTATCCAGACATTTGTGCATGGCTTATGGAAGAATGTATCTTACTCCTCGTGTGGTTCTGGCATGAAGGTAGTGTAAGCGAGCTAATGAAACAAGATATAATCTTTTGCAAGCCAACACTCTATAGTCTATTTCGACGCTACATCATTTATCAAGTGCAATGTAGTAATCAACTTAACGCGTACGGATTTGCCCTACTGCAATGCAACTGTGGCCCTCCGATGCGTCGTACAGTAAGCCAGTTTCCGCCAGTAACCGCTCTCGGTGCGTTTTCCTTTTCAATTTACGACGTCCGCCGGCATTGTTCGCTTTCTCCCGAAATTCTTTAATTAACGACTGGCTATTATTTAATTTGCGGTGTCGTTACACGTCTTGCAGATGTTTTAGCGCCATTTCGGTGGAATTTAAGTGTTCGATCTTTTATATGTATGTCTGTTGAAAGAGGTACTGTAAAAGTATATTGTTGTGACGATGCGAAGGTCTTTGCATTCAGGAATCACTGGGCGTTATGAGAATGATGAGCAGAGTAAAATGTAATTCATCATCATCATCATCATCTCACCGACATTTCAAAAATGTTTCTGTACAATGGTTAAAATCGCTATAATATATTATATTAAGTTATTATAATAAGTCGTTAATGCATCCACTATCATCATAATTAATATTTTCTTCGTGGATTAATCTTCGCCCACACTCGCCCAAATATCTACTAATACATAAAGAATGTTGGTAATATTTGATTTTCACACCCACATTACGACGCACCTGTAATAGTCACGCGATGGATCGGCAGATGGCGTCTTTTGGAGCGAAAATAATGTGGCATAAGGGTAGGGTCATCGTTGATCAATTACTGACCATAACTGAGAACAAGGAGATTAGGGCTTTGATTCTCGGCTGGTATATATCCGGTTCCAATAGTAGAGTGTCGAGGGGTAATCATCTCTCGTCAGTCGAC
The DNA here is from genome assembly GCF_014839805.1 of Manduca sexta. NCBI lineage: Eukaryota > Metazoa > Arthropoda > Insecta > Lepidoptera > Sphingidae > Manduca > Manduca sexta. Next base: position 761 of record NW_023592818.1, on the reverse strand, counting down.
GTTATATTGATTCCACTCCACTTACTATCAGATGCAGGGTCACTTGTGCATGTATACAAAAATATATATTTACGTATAGCGTAAGGTGTTCCGTCGTGGATCAAACGATGTGAAAAAGTTTTCAAATAAAGTGCCCATGTTTTTGCTAACTGTAATTTTCTTTTGAAATTTGAGAATGCGGATCTTAATGTTTCAATAAATTATGGACTGCCCTGTAAACAAGTCATTTTGCATCCACAAGGGTACCCCTACTGTCCCGGTCAAAATCCACCCTATGTCCGTTTCATATGAGTTCGATGAAAACTCCGCCAATTGGCAAAATAAATGACTTCGAAATAATACAACTGTATAATTGTAAAATGTAGGTTGATACTGTAACTTTGATTTACGGATGACCAACACCTCAGTCCGTCCCGTGAGCACGACAGCTGCGGTCTTTTTTATTGCTGCTTGAATGACCAGATGAGCTTGCCGTTGGCCTGATGATAAGCGATCCGATAGGCCATAAACAGTAGAAACAACATCCAACACCTTGAATTACAACATATTGTTTGGTATTCCACTGCGCTCGCCATCCTGAGACATGAGATGTTAGTCTCATTATGTCCAGTAGTTACACTGGCTACAAAGTCCTTCAAACCGGAACACAACAGTGACTACCACTGCTGCTTGGTGACCGAAATAGACATTGCGGTGGTACCTACTCAGGCGGACTCTCACATATGAGACCTACCACCAGTAAACGTCGGGAGAAAATGAAA
>NW_023592817.1:0-2493 GCF_014839805.1 Manduca sexta | reverse complement strand
ATTAATTAATATAAGATATTTATTTAAATTCCATAACGTTTCTGCAACGCGTTACATCGCGTCGTTCGTAGCGCAAGGGATCGTAGCTCACGCAATGCGTAGTGAAAGTAGCACTGGAATGTCGTAGCGACGTAGCAAAGAAAGCTTAACAAGACTCGTAGCTCTAAAAGTAGCGTCGTAGCACACACGTGGCATCGTATCATATACTCAATACTATGCAAGAATTTGTGTATTTTATAAAGTAGTTGGACAGTTTTAAGATTTGTATGTGTTGTAAGGTCAAAATGGTCGCCTATTTAATATATTATGCAAAACAAAATGTATATAGTGTAGTAAGCAATCCAACCGTTCCAAATAATGAAACCACACCAGCACTATTAATAAGTATATAATTATATTGAACTTATATATTTTAATATAAATTGCCAATCTGGCTTAGAGACAAACTTGATACTTAAACTATTTCAACATAACAATCATTCCTTCTCCAGTTCAGACGGCGGAATGCCTATCGCCATTCTTTTTTCGTTTTATATATTTTTTAAAAATGTCAACTTGTAACTGCCATCACTCTGATCGTTATTCCTTTATGCTGCTGTGCTGCCAGAGTATTAAAGGTTGATAGCTCAATTAACAAATCTATATGAATAACGATCAGAGTGTTGGGGTTTATAAACTGAATATAATAATTTATTAACATCTATATTTTATTTTCTTTCAAAACCTTACAATAGTAAGTCTGATTACACGTTTTTATTTCAAAACGAGAAAAGTTTTAAAGTCGAGAACAAAGCCTTCAGTCACATAACAATAAACACTGCACTTATGCTGCCAAAATCTTAAGCCAAATGTTTATAATGAATGCGTACTTCCCGTCCAAACTAAATAACATATCGCTATTTATGAGTTCTGGAAAGCGAGAATGGTGTGGGTGGTGCCGTGAACCTAGAGAAACGCCTAGAAATTTATATCATATTAATTAACGAAACTTTTCTGATTCCTTTTTGTGAAAGAGTCTGCCGGAAAAAATATGAAACAGAATATTATAACAGTCTTGCAAAAATATTTTTTATAACTGTTACATGCTTCTATGGTGAATTTTATATTAATGCTGAGGTTATTTGGGTTTTCTGCTCAGTATCAGCCCGGAGTCTGGAATTTATGCCCGATATGGCGGTAAGCTCGCCCTCTATCACATCATGGGACGGAATATACTTGGCGAAAAGTGGGTGCCCTAGTTGCGCCTCTGCATACCTTCGGGGATAAATGCGTGATGTTATGTATGTATGTATGTATGCTGAGGTCTCATGTTCAACTCCGTATGCTACTACATAGTATTCTGATACCTGATATTACCGTAAATAAACATAAACCTGACCTCTTAACACAATTACTGATAGCCAACAGCAAAACAGACAGACAACATAAGGACCTATGAACATAACGTATGTAAAGTAAACAGTTTTTAACTGCATCATGGTAATTGTAAAGTATGCCGTTTGTCATGGCTCGCAAAAATATTTGCGGATCAGCGATACATATCTCACGCTGGAGAATTGAACTCAAAGCCAGCTCGGTCTTAGCTCGTTTCAACCATTGAACTTGTCCTTATAGATAGTCAAAATATTCGCTCAGATCACACCCCCCCCCCCCCTACCCTAGTGGAAATCCCTTGCTACGTCAGTGAGTCAGATCACACACGCACGTACACACCTGCCCACTATTAGACTTGTTTATTCCGTCCTATGATGTGACTGATAGCGAGGTATAAAAAGCAATACATACGTGAGAGGATCAACTGGCCGCGGAGGAGGACTGCTCTCCGCGCCCGCTCATAACTTCTAGCTTCAGCGCATCTGTTAAATAAAACTTCATAGTATCACACAAACAGACAGGCTTAGTATCACATAGAGATATTTCCAATAAATGAATTTGCGATATTTTTTAATCCTTTATGACTGTAGAACTTTTTCACTGGTTACAGATTACCTTAAAGTCAAACTTAAAGTCTTCAATAAACGACAGTCCCCGTATGTCACTTGCAAACACTTAAACCAAATATACTACTTTTAATATTTTTCAATTTTTGTAAAGAGCTTTTGTGTATTTTTATTAGGGTAAAAAATTGCACTATATTATAATTAAAACGCACCAAATTTTGAATTTATACTTATTTAAAACCCTCTCAGTGTTAACTAGTTCTAGGAGGCCCGTGTTCAGTAGTGGGCTTAGGAAATCTTATTTTTTTATAGACAATCATTATAATAATAATTATTGCAATGACCTATAACGCCTGATCAAGTGTTTTCAAAACACTATACTATGGACTTTTAGGGTGAAGTGAGCCACTCTAAGTGTAACATCGTAGATCATAATTATATTACTTTCCCGCAGCCTTGTGATTGAACTCAAACAAATTTTAAAAATCTATGTATTCTTTAAGTACACAGAATATTTTTTATTAATTAAAATAGATCAAACAATACACATTAA
>NW_023592816.1:0-4458 GCF_014839805.1 Manduca sexta | reverse complement strand
ACGTCACGCCGTCAGGTCCCGGATGCGTAGCACAGATGCGGCCACGCACCCAAGTGTTTCGTGGGAGCGTCCGTCCACGATGCGCGGCGACGCCGATGATGTAGCTCTGGTCCCTTGCTGCGGGGCTCCCGCCGGTGCGGAGCTCGGGAAAGTACTCTCGTAACCAGCGGGTCCAGAAAGCGTCGGCCAGCTGCTGCGACGCTCGAAGGTCGGCATGTGTGCCGTAGCCGTGTTCGGCTGGAAAATTAGGGTGCGGCGAGTGGGCCTGACAGCCCAACAGAAGTGGTTAGCGTCAGGGCCTCCGGATCTTCGGGGTTCACCGACACATGAGTCAGTGGGCGGCTGTTGACTGTGAACTCCACCTCGGCGAGTAGCGTCGACAGCGTCTCTTCATGTGGCCTCTGCTCGTGAAGCACCGTCGTCAGCGCGGTCTTGACCGACCGCACGAGCCGTTCCCAGGCGCCACCATGAATGGTGCGCCCGGAGGGATGAAACGCCATCTAATCGCCTCCGCGACGCCTCTTGTTCGGCGCCAGCGAGGAGGTGTTGCGCAGCTCCTTTCTGCGCCGTGGAAGTTTGTCCCGTTGTCGGACCAGATCTCGGCAGGGCTCCCGCGGCGCGCTGTCATGCGCCGCAGAATATGATCGCTCCTTGTGTACTCAGGGGAGCACCACTTCGAATGCACCGCCCGCACTGTTAGGCATGTGAAGAGAGCGACATACCTTTTTGACTACTCCGGCCCACGGTGACTGTGAGCGGGCCGAAATAGTCAAACCGGTGTATGTAAACGGCCGGTGATGATGCGCCAGTCGACAGGGAGGCAAGTCTCCCGTTATCGGTTGCGGTGGAGTGGCCGCCCTCTGGCGGCACTTGACGCAACTCCTGACCACCGCCTTGACCGTCGGGCGCAGTCGAATGACCCATTTGTACTGCCGACAGTAATTGACGACGCTCTCCACGCCTGCATGGTGGAGTTGTGTGTGGACATGTTCCACCCACAGTTTCGTTGCCCGATGTTCGCCATCGACGATCGGAGGGTTCTTTGTTGCGGCGCTTACTCCCGTGGCGGCTGAAATTCTGCTGTCGAGGCAAATGAGTTCGTTAATAAATGTTATACTCAAAGCGTACAACCTGCTTTCTTTTGACACGGGTTTTCCATTTTTCGAGTGAGCGTAGTTCTTCCTCGAAGGCGGCCTCCTGACTCGCCTTTATGATTATGCGCTCGGCCTCTTCTTGCAACTCGGCTGGGAGCGTCACGAATCGCTCCTCCGGTGCTTGTACGACTCGTTTCGCCGCATTTTTCGCGGCTTCGTTGCGCCTCAATCCGGATCCTCGCTTGCGGCCGCCTTGGTCCTCTTGTAATGGACCGTGTTGACGCGTTGTTTGAAGTGTTGTACTGCTTGTAGTACGCGGGCGGCAGCTCTAACGTAGCGATTCAATTTGAGAATCGATTCACGTCGGGCAGGACTTCCTTGTACTGTTTCTCCCGACGCTCTGTAATAGTGTTCACTCTTTCCTCACCCGTGTCGATGCTCAGCTGTGTTTCCTCCGCAGGCCATAGTTCGGGCGGGTCGCGGAGGAACTCTGGACCGTTGAACCACCTGTGTTCCCGCGTGAAGTTGTCGGGAACGTCGCGCGTAGCGTCGTCGGCAACGTTGTAGCGTGTAGGCACCCATCTCCATTGATTCGCCTGTGTGTGTTCTTCTATCGCGGCGATTCGATGCGCTACGTAGGGCTTGTACGACCTGGCTCCCGTTCTGATCCAGCACAGTGTTGTCTTGCTGTCGGTCCAGTAGGTCGTGGATTCTGGTTGCTCTGGAGTGCTCCTGTGTCACACTCGCAGCCATCCGTGCGCCGAGTACAGCTGCCTGTAGTTCAAGCCGTGGTATGGAGGTTAATTTGAGTGGAGCTACCTTTGCCTTGGCCGCCAGTAACGTGACTGTGACTCGTCCGTCGTCGTCCTCGGCGCGCCAGTAGAGCGCGGTCGCGTAGGCTGACTCGCTGGCGTCGGTGAACACGTGGAGTTGGAGTTTTCTCGCTCGGGAGTAGCCGGGATAGCAGCGCGGCACTGTTACGCCGCTGAGTTGCTTCAAATGGGTGAGCCAGTTCACCCAGGCGGCGGACAGTTCGTCGTCGATCGGGTCGTCCCAATCGGTGCCGCGTCGCCACACCTCCTGTAATAGCTGTTTAGCCCGCACAGTTATCGGCGACACCAACCCTAGAGGATCAAACAACGACATTACTATTTTCAACGCTTCTCTCTTCGTGGGTGCTTCTCGCCTCAGTAGGTTCGACGGTATGCGGGCCAAGTCTAGGTTGAACGCCAACCTGTCTTCTTGTGGCCTCCAAATAAGGCCTAAGACTCATTCAGTCCCTTCTATTTCCACCGCTTCGGTTGCATTGGGCGATTCGCCGAGCGCCTTCAACACCGCGGGCGAGTTACTCGTCCACTTCCTTAATTCAAAGTGAGCTTCTCTGTGTATGTTACGCACCTGGTAGCGATTGTTATCGCCCTGTGTTCATCTTCATAGCTGTCGAGGTAGTCGTCCATGTAGTGTTTCTTCTTGATCGCCTCGACAGCCTCAGGATGCGTGTGTCGGTGTCTCTCCGCGTTGCGATTCATGACGTATATCGCCGTCGCAGGAGAGCACGATGCGCCAAAGATTAATACCTTCATTCGGTACACCTCTGGCGGCCGGCTATCTCGGCGGTTTCCCCGCCAGAGGTAGCGCAGTGCGTCGCGATCTTCCTCGCGTAGTCCCACCTGCATGAACATCTCCGTGATGTCCGCTGTCACAGCGACGGGATGTTCCCGGAATCTCAATAACACTGCGGGAAGAGGCTGTAACAAATCCGGCCCTGTTAATAAATTCTCATTCAAAGTCGTACCTTTTGTTTTGGCTGCTGCGTCGTGTACAACTCGCAATTTTTTCGGGCTTTAGAGCGTTTACGACTGCGAAATGCGGCAAGTACCACGTCCTTGTAGTGTGGGACGCGCGTGGCGCTATTTCCGCGTAGCCCTTCTTGACTAGGGCCTCCATGTGCTCTTTCATACCTTTCTTTAAGGTCGGGATTCTTGTCCAACTTGTTTTCTATGTTGTGCAGCCTTTTCAGCGTGTTTTCATAGTTGTTCGGCAATTCCACGCTGTCCGATTTCCACAACAGGGCCGTCTGATATCTTCCCTCCGGCGATCTCTCCGTATGTTCGTTCAGTATCTTGAGCGCCTTCTCGCCGGGGTCGTTCTTGGGCCTGCGGGGGTCTATAAACAGGTTGTCGGATGTTATAAAATCTCGCAAAAGTTCTCTGTGCATTCGTCGGTCGTGGTTTGACCGACGAAATTCACTCTGTGTCCCAGAGTCCGAGTCCGGCTTCCATGTATCACCCAACCGAGCGGCGTGAGTGATGCGACCGGTTGATGTCTCCTACCTGACCGTGTTTTCGTGGCGAGGAGGAGATGCCAGTTATCCTGGCCTATGAGGATTCGGGGTTTCGCCTCTTCCGCTCGTTTAGCGGACAGTAGGCCCTTCAGGTGTCCGCAATCCCGTATCGCCTCGTCCGGGATGCGCTGCGCCGCCAACTGGAGATTGTCGACGGTGCGTGCTTCGATGCGAAGTCGTCCCCGGCTTCCTTTAATGTTAAACTTGACGCGCCGAGAATTGTTGCGTGTCTTCCTCTCCCCGTCGTACGTTGCTATGAGGAGTGGTTCGTCCGTTCCTTCCGCGCCGATATCTCGAGCGAGTTCGTCGTCGATGAGGCTCACCGTCGATCCGTCGTCGAGTAAGGCGAAAGTGCGAGCCACTCCCGCCGGTCCTGAAATGCACACTGGGGCTATTTTTAAAAAGGACATCTGTGGCATCCATGTTGAGTTCACTGCCTCGTTCACTGCTTCGCCGGGTGCGTCGGTGATTTTGTTTTTTCGCTCCGAGTGCAGCAAGCGGTGATGTAGATACTCGCACCCGTTGATGTCGCATTTCTTCGGCTTGCATGTGTGTTGTTTGTTCCTGAATTTCAAACATCTGAAACATAGTTTGTGCTTCTTTGCGATGTCCCACCGCGCGTCTATGGCGGCGTCGCGGAAGCGAACGCAGTCACTCATCGAGTGCGTTTCTTTGTTACACACACTGCATGTCGACCGTTTATCTGCCACAGTCGTGTGTACCCGCTGCCGGCGTGGCTGTTCGCCGCCGCCGAATCTTGCCGGCGAAGCCTTGTCCGAAATGATTTCAGGCGTCGCGAACGGGCTGCAGAAATCGGCTTCTCTTCTTATGAAGCGACAAAACTTTAATAAATCGGGCTCACCTCTATGCTGTGCGGCGGCGAACTCGTACCACTGTCTTTTCAACGTCGGAGTTAGCTTCTCCATAACTGCCTTAGTTACCTCCGGGTTGTAGAGGTAGAAGGCACAGTCGAGCGCTTGTAGTGTGCCCACGATGTTTTCTATCTTCGTGGCGAATGTG
>NW_023592815.1:0-4852 GCF_014839805.1 Manduca sexta | reverse complement strand
TCTCATCGTTAGCACGAATTTATGCGTTATCGTATCGTTACCATATTGTTTTCGGGTAAGTGAATTTTGTATCGAAATTCATGATCAGCAAAAACATTATTATACTGTTTTAAGTTTAATCTTTTTTTATATGTTATGTTTTATGTGTTTCGCTATAATAAACAATTTTTCATTTTCATTTTCATTTGAACAATGCCATGTGAGCGTGTTAGGAACTAAAATACAACAGCGTCAGAATTGCGCGCATTTAAAATTCGAATAGTAGATGTGACCATTGTAACGGTAAACTTAAAATGTATGATGATCGTCAGTACGAATTTGTTTTTTTTTTTAATTTAGAGTATATTCTTCTCAAACAACTATAAATGCGTAAACATTAACTTACTGGATACTATACGATAATGCGTAAATTCGTACTAAGGGTACTGATTTTTTATATTTCTACCACTGTCAGATTGTCTGGTAGTGAATGCCTACGACATTAAGTTTCGTTTTCAAAACAATTCTCTAATTATAATTCATTTAAAAAAAATATATTGTAATCATAGTGCTGTCTTTGTCAATTCCTACCAAACGAAAGTGACAGCACGATGTTTTAAATGTATGTATTTACCAGTAAATATGTTTAAAGTCGATGTGCAATCCAACCTTAGTCTGCCGATAGCTGTAGTGTTAAATAAATTTATATTAAATTACAGTTTTGTCTTAAAAACATTATGACGTCACGTATTAATGACAAATACTCAACAAATGGAAACAGATGATAACAAAATCAATATAACACGATGAAGTAACAGTTAATAGCAGCTGTACATATATTTTGATTTTGGTAATTAAAATGTTATATATATACATATATGATCTGGGGTTAACCTAATATTGATCTGCTTAAAAGTGAAATAATAGTTTTTTATGTGCATGTAGCACAGACACGAGACTCACAAAGGTTTGGTATTAAGTCATTTTTTGATACAGTTCATTTAATTTAGTTTTAAACATAATATAATTTTTTTTTGGCGTATACGTGCCTTTAGCGGCAAACGTGTATTTTGTAAGCACTTTCATAACTCCACAAGTGATTTATAAATATTTTTTTTCTCTTTTTTCACTAATATTACAAGACCGACCTTGTAGGTTTTGAGGAATCATTCACCAATTTTACGACCGTTCGTTTGCCATAAAATCCATATGGAGAATCCGAATCTAGGATTACCCGGTACACAGCCCATGTATGTACGTCACTATAAACCATTTAGGCAACGTAACATTACGATAGTTGTGCGTATGATAGACTACGTAAATACCTCTACCACATCTTTATGCATGTGAATTACTTAGTATGTTAAACTAAATTCTAACAAACCTTATAATGACATGAACAAAATTCAAACGCTATTTTTGTTAAAATTTATAAGAACAGTAATACTACCTAAGTACACCCAATGCTAGAAATTAAAGCCACTTTAAAACAACCACAAGAAACCCTGATGGTGAGTTTAGTGTACTCCAAAATGATGCCAAGAAGCACCTATCACCAATGTGGGTACTTTTAAGCAGCACTAGCTCTAGGGATGCGGATAGACCCACCATCCGAGGTGACAGATTCTAGGAGGGCCCCACGGGCCCTAGATGCCGCCAGATGCTCGAGTTTGATGTCCACTCTAAATGAATGACAACCAGTCAATATCGGCTGAGGATGGCATGAAAAATACTGTTGTGACCAAAAAGGCCGTCGTAAATAGGGGCGGTGAATATTTCATCCGGATATCCGGGTTGTCAGGCCCTGTACGTAGTTAGCAAACACAACCGCTGTCACGGGTAATGTTTGCAGATTGCCGTCGCATGGTGGCCACAGATTGACTAATACCTGTTTCGTTTGGGGATAAAGGTGAGGCGCAGATGACCAACTGGTTCACACGATACAAGTTCAAATTCACCGAAGTCGACTACAGTCTGTTTCTGACGTACTCCGTCCTTGTTGGTATTGTTGGTAAGTTTTATATTTTATTATTAATAAGTTTATTATATAAATATCTTAACAACAATTGTTTATAAAATTTGAAGTATATTATGTGTAACTTGCTTCGTAAATGCAGTGTATTTTAAATATTCGAAATTTAAATTATTTAATCTGCTAATTCTAAGTGCTAGGAAAGTAAATTACATTTATTAACCGATTTAAAAAAAAGGAAGAGGTTATCAATTCGACGTGAATGTTTTTTTTAATAATTCAATTTTTATTTCCTATTTCTCATTTATTTATTAAAGATGAAATGGCCAATAAACGGTATACATTACTTGGTAGTTAAAAGACGTAAAAGTGGTGAACCGTAAATATTCACTTTGTTTATAAGACAGAAACACTTTTTTATTTCTTTATGGACATGTTAAAATTCCTGACAATAAATTATAATAAAAATAAAAACCCATGTTTAAAAACTGGTTAAGAAATACAAGATGAATTTTAAAAGGACATTGAGAGTCGAAAGCGTTTAATTGTATAGATGCCTGCTTAGTAACAAAATTACAAATGAAGATGTATTAGTACTATTTCTTATTCGTTCACTCTTGTGTTTCAATAAAGTCCAAATTAGTTTAATTTTTTTTACAAGTTATTAGGCTGGTAATAGGTTAAAAAATAAACATAATAATATTAATCATGTATTATTTCTACCTCACTGCTGGGCCTTCTTTACTACTGCCGGGCCTAGTTCAAATTGGCACATTTCTCATACCCTCAAAATTGTTGAAGGGAACTTCTCAGGAAAGCAGGTTTACTATGTTTTTCTTCATCGTTAAAGTAAGCCATAATTAACAAAGAATATACACATAACTTTAGAAAAGTCAGAAGTACCCTTGCTTTTTGAACCTACGGACATGCGTTTCGGCAGTCCATTCCACTTCCAACTAGGCTCTTACAGCTTACAGTGGTGGTATAATAACAATGTTTTTTTCGTATATGTCCGTAAAGCGACACCGTATATACAGTCTTACTTCTAAAAAAATTGCAGAGGTAAGCTTCATTAAAACACAAATTTACTCGATCAGCTTTCCAGCTGGCAAGATGGCGGGGTTTGACTTCCGTCAAACCCCGCCATCTTGCCTCTTAATAAGGTTTAAACTAGGAACCGGTGATATTTTTGACTGATATTTAAGCAATTCTTAACTACCTTTTAACACTAAAACAAGTTTATAAGTAAGACTGTATGTGTGTAAAATCCGCCATAATGGCTTATGTAATTGTGTCGTATTCCGGCATCAGTGCATATCTAGTTTCTAGCCGGCATTATTGTATCAACTGGCGAGGGATAATCATTCCTAATTAGTTTATAATATGGACGCTACTCCCTCCCGGTCAAGTGCAGTGGAGTCACCTTGGCGTGCCTATATGAGTAGTTTCAAAAAGAACAACACTAAAGTCTATTTTATTATTTAACAGCATATTTCTTTTACATTTACGTCCTTCTTACTTAGCTATGGACATGTAATTTTTATATGGGCCCGCAGAGTGAGCTGTTATTAAGCGTAGTGGAATGCTGTAATAGGTCTGGGCAATGATTCCACTACACCTGATGGTAAGTGGAGTGGCGGCCATATATTTGCTGTCCAGGGAACATACTGACCAGCAAAGAGGTTACCTCGATGGTCGGTGTTATATCAGTATTTACCATTCAGTCATTAAATTATTTAAAAAAAAATTAGGATCGAAAATAAAATCAATTTCGTCTGTCAGTATATAGATAATTTCTTGCACAGGTTCCTTCATAACAATATACTTGTTCAGCAAAAATGGTGCGTGGAAGACAGCATCATTGGCGTGGTGGCGTGTGTGAGCAGGATAGCTGCCAGCATCCTGTACGCACTAGCTCCCAATCGGACCATCTACTTCATTGGGCCAGTGTTGGACATGTTCAGTTCTGCTGGTGCCACGTCTCTTCGCTCGATCGCGTCCAAGCTGGTCAATCCGGATGAAGTGGGTAAGTTTAAAAAATATAGAGAATAGATTGTAAAATTAAAAGTGAGAGAGATAGAGCGAACATGCGGCCAATATTGGAATGTAACGCTATCCCTCTTTAACAAAAATACTACCAACTATTGCAACCACACTCAACTCACTTATACACATTTCAACCAGCCAGTACACCCCCAAGGGTGTTCGACGAGGGGCGAACGAAAGCATGTTATGTCGTAGTCCTGCCCTTTCGGATGACTCCTCATTCTCTTCCTCATAACGCAGGCAAGGGGGGCCATCGTATCTAATACGAGTCCCTACCTACCCTTTTCCGGTCTCACATACATACATAAACATAACTCTACAGCGACTTTTATCACTCATTCTACTAAAACACATACGAAAAAACTGTTATTATTTCGGACTGAAATACTGAAATTGGTAGGTATTGGCATCACACTTGCTTTATCACTTACTCCGTAAATTTCATGAGAATATTGAACAATGTATTCTATCTATCGTATCATCGTTCGTAGTAGTTGTAAAGTAACAATTTTGCTGGTGCATTGTGATGTTCAGTGTGATTTCCAAATTCCCATTCTCTATTGAAGTAATTCTCTTCGTAGTAATTCCGATCTAAAATTGTTTTCTTCAACCCTTAAATACTATATACCCCGTTTACATTACTCTCATCTCGTACTAAACCCGTTACTTTGTAGGACAAGTTTACGTCTTTGCTTAATGATAAACGTGTCTACAAATCTCGAACTTTCGCTCGGCCGCCCTCTTACGCGACCGGAGATATCGTTACATTCGATTGAAACACGGTTAGGAAACGTTGTGACGAATGACATTAGCAAGGGACCGTCTTTAGTTACTTATTAATCTATTTTGCGAATA
>NW_023592814.1:0-14359 GCF_014839805.1 Manduca sexta | reverse complement strand
ATACCTTTTGAGTTCTTACTCTTGAAAAATTTCGTAAGTAAATTGCACCTGAGAATTATATTTTGGGCTATCTGCACTTATATATAAAGCTGAAGAGTTTGTTCGCTTGAAGCTAATCTCAGGAACTACTGGTTTGAATTTAAAAATATATTTCTGTTGGATAGCCCATTTATCGACGAAGGCTGTAGCTTATATATCATCACGGTATGACAAAGAGGAGCGGAGCAGTATAACGGTGCACAAACGGGGAAAATTTATTCCTTTTGAGAGCTTCTGTTGCGTGCGCTGCGTAAATGGTTAAAATTATGCAACAATGACGAATGACGGAATTGTTCCTCTTAAAAAGTTTTACAAACTAAATTATAAAACAAAGTCCCCTGCCGCATATGTCTGCCTGTCTGAACGCGATATAATCCAAAACTACACAACAGATTTCGATGATATTTGATTTGGAGAGAGTTTAAGAACCTGGGAAGAGCACGAGCTACTTTCTATCCTAGAAAAATATATATCGGGAATTTTGTCCCGGATCACTTAATTACGCGGGCGAAACCGCGTGCAAAAACTATTTTTATATAATAGTCCTATTAGGTGACAAAACGAATGCCACTACTACAAAATTTTACTGTAACGCATGTATTCATTAAAGAACTATTGAATAACCAACAAATATACGTTGGGCAGTTTCAAAACCTAGCAATTCTAGAAATAACTTTTTCTTGGATTTTATCACGATTTATTAATTATATTATGATCGTCACCCGACGTTTCGAAGACTGCAGCCTTCATGATCAGACAGGGGGCAGACTCATTAGGGCTAAAGTCTTCGAATCGTTGGCAAAAACTCATAATATAAGAAAAAACTCAATAAAATCTGTTTTTTTTTTATATCAAAGTCCAATATTCCCATAAAAATAAGAAATTATTCTACTGTTACGCTTTTAAAGGAGAGAGGGATGTGTGTTTTGTATCTCAAATACCAATTCTAGATACAGTAGACAACAATAGCAACCTGCTTAAAATACATCAATGTCAAATCAAAATAAAAAAATTGGTAAAACCCATTATTTTTTAGAAATATTTACAGTATGAATAAATCAGCTCAGGCAAGGTGGTTACCGCTGCCTTGTAAAAAACATACATTATAGACACCCTTCTATTCTATATTATATGGCGAGAAAGATTTCCAATGGCAAAAACAGCCCAATCCTTTCCTTAATCCCCTTTGCTTTCCTTAACGACAAGTATTGATTATAATTCTTATTGCGAAGTGTTTATAGGTGATAGTATTCATTAAATTTCAAGTAACATGTTTACTGTGCTGAGGAAGGTATCCAGTGTATTTTGGCAACTAGGGTTAAAAAAATTTAAGGAATATATAAAATACATATCGACATTTGATCGGCAACCATATCTAAGCAACACATGTACTGAAAATGAGTTACATATTTGGAATTACCAGACTTCAGCATCATTTGATAGAGGTTTTGTGTGGCTAAGTTTTTTTTATTAGTAGACTTTATACAGTAAATAGTTTTGTTGTTATGAATAATCTTATTAAAATCAAAACTTCTAATAGCTTTACTCAAAGTTTACTGATTGTCACTTATATATGATTGCTTTTCAAACATCAATATTATGCACATCCACTATTATGTCACAATAACTTATTTATTATATAATATTTAATTTGATAAGGAATAAAATCATGGCTTTGTAAATTTATCTAATTTTGGAAAATCCTAATATCACATAGGCAAAAATCTTAAGAATTGTGAAACCACCAATGTAATTTTCAACTCAGAATTTTACTTTCTTACTTTGTTACTATAAAGGCTGGGAAACATATATTCAAACTTTAGTAGCTACTATACAAGTTGTTATGACTTATTTTACACTAGTTTAAAATTAACAGCTTTTATGAGCTACCTAAATGTTTTTCTTAGTAATATTCTGAAATAAAACTGTTACACTCATTTAATGATGTTTTATATGAAAAGCTAAAATTGAATGCAAAATCAAGATATCATAAATTTTTAAGATACCAGTAATTTAATTAAAAAAATATTGGCATTATCCCATATTAACCAAACATCTGAAGATAGATAATTTTATTATCATTGATAACATTTATACATTAAACAAGTTGCTACAAATAATATTGTTATTTGGAAATAACTTCTTCAAAAGCTTAATCCAATCAAAATTTATTACATTAAACATGTAGATATACATATAAGAATAAGAACACATAAAAAAAAATAATTAAAGCATTATGTTTGGAGTTTCTTTTTTAATAATTATTTACTGACCTGTAATGTGGCAGATTGTCGTTGTAGAGCGGCCTGTATCTGCTGCTGTTGGACAGCCTGTATGTGCTCATGCAATGTCTGTTGTTGCTGTTGAATTGTCTCTGCTACTTGCTGCTGGAGCACTGCTTGCGCCTGCACAAGGGCCTGCGCCTGAGCTTGAGACAGTGTCTGTTGCAGTGTCTGTTGTAACGCCTGTTGTTGTTGTTGCTGTTGTTGCTGCTGGTGTTGCTGTATCATTTGTTGCAGCGTCTGCTGCCCCTCTTGGTGCTGCTGCAGTGACTGTTGCAGCGACTGGTTCTGCTGTTGTATCGCCTGCTGCAAGTTCTGTTGCTGCAACTGTTGTTGCAGTTGGTTTTGTTGTTGTTGTATTTGGTTCTGCTCTTGCTGAAGAGACTGATGGTTTTGCTGAATGCCGTTAGATTGCTGATTGCTTTGCTCGCTTTCCGGACTTGATTGACTTTGTGGCTGGAACAATGAAAACACAAGTTACAATTGTGTTTTCTTAGCATAATAACATACTCTTTGTAATCTAAATAAATAACAATGGTTCTTAGGATTATTACATTTGCCACGATTGAAAATTTACCAAAACAAAAATTGGGATTATATGTGTCACGCTATATTTTTCATCTGAAAATGACATAAAAAAAACAAGAATCATGAAATAACACAAACATAACGTTAATTTATATTATAATTAATAATAATGATAAATATCTTAGTTTTATTTTCAAAACAATGCAAACAACCGTATCCCACAAAAAAAAAATCGAATTTAAACTATGTAATATGTACTTTAGTTTTATCGGGAGACGAATGTAAACATCTTTGGATATTTAAAAATGTAATAAAATGTTAATTAATATGTTTTAAATAGTGTAATGGAAAATATATTGTTAGGTTATACAAAATATTAATCACTATCTACACTTACCTAATACCGCAAATTTATCATCTAGAATAGTGACTACACTACATTGTTAAGATTGAAACGAAAGGAGAATCAATCAATCATTCAATCCCTTTTGTTCGTGGTGAACTAACTCAGTTATAACTGTGTTTCACATAGAAATATTTACGATAATTAATTGGTAATTGTCATATTTTTTACTCTGTCAATCAAATTATAATTATCATAGTGAGATATTGCTTCTTAGCCTTTTGGCTAAGATTACAGTGTGGTGTATAACAAGAAAATCTCTGCATAAAATAAGTAACGAGGTATGTGAAGAGTGCTTATGTTTTTTAATTTTTAATTTAAATTTACATATTGTAGCCGTGAAATCAAGCCATTATGTTAAAAAAAAAAAACTAAAATTTAGTTAATAGTTTCCATTCAACAACAGAAGTAATCAATACATGTTTTAGGGATTCCATTAATATTATTGAATATATTCAACGTATTTATTAGGAGCATTCCGTACCGTTGGTGACGATGTTTGTTGCGACTCCACGGAGCCTGAAGCGTACCACCATGACTGTTGGGGAGATTGTTCCCTCGCATTCGCATTAGACATCAAACGATAATCGTAACTAGGAGTGGTTGTATCTCCGTTGTTAGAAAAACTGCCCGTCATTTTATAAGTATACAATTGATGCGTGGGAGCTGCCGTGCTGGTACCGATCTCCTCGTTCAGTTGTTGTTGGTGCTGCAGTTCACCTGCGCCGCCCGGCCACCACGAGGCATCGTCGCGCGCACCCCAAGCGCCCCCCGTCGCGCCCCGTTCCCCCATGTTACAATCGCTGCCTTCGGCCAACCAGTTTCTTTATGCCCTCTCGACCACTTTATATTACTTCTTCAAATCTATCGCTATTTGATATCATTTCACTTTCGCTGTAGTACTAACGTTTAATGGGCAACGATAACCAATAACTACACTTTCGATTATTATAACACGAAACACTGTTTTTTTTTTTAAGAAAATTGATTTTTATAACAAAGACTCAGTATTTTGTGACCTGCCACATGGTTTTTCAACGACGTTTAAACACTGGAAAATATAAAAGCACAAGGTCGCGCGTGTTGTTAAATCGAAAAGCTACCGGCCGTAAGTTCCACTCCACGCGCGTACGTTTTGTCTTCGTTAGTACTTAAGTTAATAAAGCTGGCAACGTCGCGGAGGCAGACGCCAAACAAGTGCACAGCGGCGCCCCCAACGCGCAGCGGCCATTACGGAAAGGTTCGAACGCACACGAACCGACAGCGAGGGTGTACGAACTGGCAACAACCCGGTCCACCAACCGGTCAATAAGACGATTAGCGCAGCTATGGTATGGCTATCCGCGTCCGTACTGAAATTCTTTTGTTTATATCACGTACTAATTTACATTGATCACATGTTTCTTTATATATTTAATATTAGCCTTTAAAGCATATTTCATTAATCGTTTCGCCCTTGAAAATAAATATATAAAAATTATATTTTTTTTCAACTTAAGAATTTTGCAGTTTCCTATATGAAACTAAACGTGTATTAAATATTTTTATTAAAATTAATTATCGAAATGATGATCGGTTAACAAGGATGCTCGCAATAAAAAATAGTTTCTTTCTAAATTAAACTGAGATTAAGGTTAAGTATATATTTATGACATTGTGTAGGGTAAATTATGAAACGTGATTAAAATTATCGATTTTTTATTATTTTGTTGTTCTATCATCAGCGTAATAACGCGACTATTCCTTAAACGCTGTATCACCTGAAATTATAGATATAGGTAACGCAAAAGTACCATCATCCTCATTTAAAGTAACTAACGAAATTCACGTGACCGAGAAGTCAATACTCGTCGTATGGCGCGAGTTAGCTAGTAGACGCATAAACCCGTTTTTTCCGAATTATCCTTTAAAAATTGAAGGAATACATTTAAATCCAATAATTTCTCTAGGGTGGTTTGTTGCTATTACATGTACGACGACGAGGGACTACCTTCTCTCTTATTCGAAAAATATACGTAACTATGTACCGAAATAAGAATTATAAACACTCTGAGTAAAACATAGACAATATAAATTTATATTTACCCCAGTTAACTAAGTAACTACGCCGTTTTACATCTTGTTTTATACATGGGTGAAAAATGCTTTGAACCGCATTAAGGCTAGTCGAGTGATTTGTCAGCCAACATTTAATTATCACCTAATTTAAATGACATTGAAAAGCCCAAAGCTTCTCATACTGCTATATTTTGTCTTTTTACCAAATAACCTTGAGCAAAACCCATTCAATGTGTTACGAGAACTCTAAAATGGTGACAACGCGTAAACATGTTAATCAGGCGACGTGTAATATATTAAAACCGATGATGGTAACCTATCACGACAATATCTCGATGAGAACGAAGAAAAAAAGATGGTATTTTGCTTTGTCAAACACATTATGGCTACTTGTTATATCTAAGAAAATGATTGTGATAATTCCTGACATAGGTATCGTGTTCTGTCTCACATGTGTTTTCATGCTTCACGATCGCGAAAAATGTCTAGTGAGTACCAAATAAAAAAAAAAAACTTTTTATCCCCAGTCTAAGATTCTTTTCGTCTTATTAAAAAGATAAAGATGAGATTCATCAAAATATGTACTTGGACCCAAAAATATAGTTTACATAATGCCGTATGATGGACTAATTAAATAAATACAGCAAAAGCTAATGGATTCTTCGTCACCATGATAAAAGCGAAGCGAACAGAAAAAAAAACTACTGAATAAAACAGAACTCACCGAAGACATGGCTATTGCCGATCTAATAACTGATGCAGACGTAGAAAGACAGAATTTTTAACGTTCCCGCTCCTGATAGAAGTCACATAGTTATAAGAAATAACCTATAACAATAACAAAATGTTCGTAAGCTGTATTAAAATGTTATTGAAATAGTTAAATACGTCTTATCTTTAAACCTCAAGCTAATCACACCACTAAAGTTCACATTTCAAAATGTCGCTAAATTGTAATATTCTAGGTATATGGTAAAACTTCCTAAAGTTTACTATGTGCGTTGCGGAATTGCGGTCGACAGTTTGGCGGGCGAGCGGCAAATTCCCGCGACGTTGTTTGATTTGATTACGATCGCAGACATTTGTATCATGTTCCGGTTTCTTACATACAAAGCACTTAATAACAGTGGTATCTAGTTGCAATTTGCAGAAAAATGATATTTAAGGTGTGTTTAAAACAGCATGCCTTTCGAATAAGAATTTTCCATAAAACTATTTCCAAAACATGTCCCATTACATACATTACTCAATGAAAATCGTTGAAAATTGTATGTGGAAAGCTTAACCGGGGAATCCTATCAGTTATCACAATTGTTTTATACTGTCACATTAAATAAATCTCAGTATATTATTTTACCAAGTATGTATAAATATATATAGAACGGTGAAATGATTGATTATTCTTGGTCAATCGAATGTTCTTATATGTACACAGAGACATATTGATAAATAGGTAGGTACTTACGTACTAATAATACACATTGTCATATAGGTATATATAGTATGTCACCTTACTTCAGCACTCGGCAGCCATTTGCTTACAAAATTAGAATGTAAAACTATTAATATCATTTGATAGAAACACTCTTACTATACAGTCAACACGGGTAATATCTTAACGTGGTATTTTTTCGATTAATATAAAAATACAACGATGATATTATGAAATAATAGAACTCACCGAGTATTATGTTTATTATAAACGAGCACACGATTTCAGCGCTTATTACGTAGGGAACTTCGCGTTCGCCGTAATGAATACATGAGCACCGATGTCAGTCACAAAACGTTTCGATTGGTTTAAATTAAATCCCCCGCCATATTCCAGCCAATCATAGGCACGGCGTTAGCTTTATTTTTTGTTTATACTACAATACCTAGCTACGTTGTCATATCGCATCTACGCACACGTTCACAAAAAGAACTGTTTTCATTTTTCGAACTATACGTCTGATATACTATTTTGCACTCTATGGAAAGGAACAATAGTGTTCTAGACTGAATGCTATTTTTCGGTTTGACTTTGGAGTGAGCGAATGACGGACGAGCGAGTGCGGGAGCGATTCAGTCAGTCAGTCATTTCATTTGTATTGTAATGGCGAAGCGATCTGTCGGTGCGGATGAGAAAGTAATTTACATTGAAGAACCGAAATTAACGTTACTGCAGTTTGTTAAAATATAGACAAATTGAAACTGCCTCGTATTCCGGCATCGTAAAGTGTCACGTGTACATAAAAATCAAAGTATTTACAAGTTACGAACGGCTGTGAATAGCAATGAACATTTTCTTGCATATGTGCAGTGAATAAAGAATTACAATCCTCACGGTTGTTCGTGGTGCATAAGTTTACCGGGCGTGGATCAGCTGTCATGTTTTTAATTGATTTATTTCGTCTAAACGTTCTGTGTTGTCATAAATCATAACCTCAATCGAGTCTCTTTGTGAATACGTCGAACTGTACTCAACGCCTGGTGCGACATCTAATACGCAAGTTCAATTTATTAATCATATATGATTCAACGGGAGTATCAAATGAACAACGGGTTTAGTACAGGAGAAGAAGATTCTAGAGGTAATTCAGACCAAATATGTTGCCTTGTGGATGACGGTGATCGGTGCAGACGGTCAGCGGGCAACGCTTCGTACAGCAAGCGCATACAGAAGACTGTCGCACTCAGGAGGCTCAAACTTAATATCGACGGTCAGGTATGTACTGACGTTGTTTTATGTCCCCCCAAATTGACATTCACAAAACACGTCTTTTCGGTAGCTACGTGAACCACGCACTGAGCACACACAATTACACTTTCTTCCATCTCTAAATATGGCATTTATGAAAATAAAAAGTATATTGACATGCTTAATATATTGAGTTTTTTGCTTTCCTATTCCAGGCTAGGCACACATACATCTGTGACTTCCATAAGGCGATGATACAGTGTGCTAGGACGAAACAGAGAAGGCCTAAAGACTCTGAGGATGATAGCAATGAAGCTGAGATGGACTCCCTGAAGTGGATTGGTTTCAGCTGCAGGTGAACACCCTGAGGAGGTACAAGAGGCATTACAAGGTGTCCACCAGGCCAGGACTGAACAAGGCTCAATTAGCTGATGTGAGTACATAAGATTATCTCCAATATGTTACATGTTACATAAGAAAAAAAAAATAATTCAAAACATATTCAGGAACAAATAAAAATAAGAATCAATTATCTTATACATAGCTTTAATTTACAAAAAATATTTTTTTTTCTTTTTAACTAACACATTCTGAATATGATTACAGGCTATCCAGAAACACTTCAAGTCATTGCCAGTCAATGAGAAAGAGATCATGACTTACTTCATCTATATGGTGAAAACAAATGGCAACAAATTAGATCAGAAGAATGGAATGAACTCAGACTCTGTGTAAATAAATTATGTGTTTGTGACTCTCATGTATAGAATATGAAGTGTGTAGTGTCAATATAGCATAAGAGATAACTGCCATGTTTGGTGGTGCATTCTTTTTCAATCTGCATTCTACAATGACACAATTATAGATATATAGATTGAGAATCTACATGAGTGATTTTGAAGTATATTACTTCATGCCAAATAAAGATAACAGAATGCAATGAATTTTGAGAATGTTGTGGACTGTATAAATGATCTTTCACTTAGTTGTGCTGCAAGTGTCCCTTAGTTTTGACGGAGTACTATTTATTTCCTCTTAGACTAAGTAGAGATTTTTTGTTGTATAAAAATGCAGTGTCAAGATATAATGATTGTTATTTGATGAGGGATATGCAATGCTAATATAATATTGTTAAGGGAGATTATAATAACAGCAAATTGAAATGTAAATTTATTACATTTTATTTAACAGATTATGTTGTATTATTATCAGTCTTCCTCTGATTCTGATGATATTTCTATCCACTTTGATGATCCTTTCTTTGACACCACCTCAGCCGTATGTGGGAGTGATGATATTACTGCAATTAAAAAATAATAATTAGTATATACACATGGTATCCAACCTAATGTATTTTTTATTAATTTATGTTGTTATGTCTGCATTTTATACTGATATCAACATAGACCACACAAGTTATAATAAAGGCTTATACCTACATATATGTCTTGTCCATGGCAGAGTTGGAAAAAGAAAAAATATTGCAAATTAATTCAATACCAATTAATTAAATATATAAATTATCTTATTGTAAATTCTTATAATAAAATCCCCATGAAAAATCATACAGGAAGGACAATTGAACAATAATATTATGATGTAATATTAATACTGAGATTTATATGTGTCACACATTTTCTGAAAAAGGAATCATGCATAAAAGCAGTTCACAGAAGTCTGAAACATCTAGTTGGATATATTATATGTCCTATTTTATGCTTGTAGTAACGGACATTCTTTTTTTATTCAGAATAAAATATATAATCAAAGTTTGAACCAGATTATCTGTGCCAAGGTTTTTAAACTTCATTTTAGAGTTGTGATTTATAAATCTAAAAGTTTATGATGAGCTTTGCCTATATCTTGTGAGAAGTATAACACTGAACAGATATTGATAGGCACTTCTTATCTCAGAAAAGCACAGAAATGGATTATGATTCTAAGAAAGTTATTCATTCAGATAGAGCCACAAGATACATTTAGTTTATCTTTATGCCTCATCACAGTAATATGGATTCGGAAGTTCGTAAAAATGTTTGCGATGTTTAGATGTTTGTCAGAAGTAAACACAGAAACCGCTGAACAGATTTGGATGAAATTTGGCACAAATGGGTAGACAATGTCGTGCATTAACTCACAGGCTACATTTTACCCCGGTAATTTGTTTCAATAGGTAATACTGGCATTTTTAAATATATCTTTTTAAATAGATGGCGCTGTTGTTTTCGAATTGGCGCTATGAACAGTGTTTGAGGGACTTTTATAGCGAGTAGTAAGTTGTAGAAAGGCTTTTCACGCAGACGAAGCCGCGAGCAACACTCCATAAAACATTAATTGAATTTTTTATTTAATTTTATTTTGAGTCTAGTAAGCCAAACAATATAGTGCATAAGGTTAGGGATATTTATTTTGAATTCCCTTATCACTAAAGCAATATATATTTTTAAATATTTTCCCTAACAATATTAATTTTATGACACTGTTGATTAGACATATAATCGTACAATCCCTTAGTACCAGCTTGACACTAGAGAAACATACTGTATGAAAAATCATTGTCTTGTCATAATTTTGTTTATATTATCATAGTCCAATAAATAGCATGTTTCAAGTTCTTAGAAAATAGAGACAATATAGCAGATGTTAAGACATAAGTTTTATCTGTCATTAAAATTAAACTTTAAAAATATCTATACTATTATATAAAACTGAAGAGTTTGTTTGTTTGTTTGAACGCGCTAATCTCAGGAACTACCAGTCCAAACTGAAAAATTCTTTTTGCGTTGGATAGCCCTTTGTTCGTGGAGTGCTATAGGCTATATATCATCACGCTATACCCAATAGGAGCGGAGCAGTAATGGCTAATCTCAGGAACTACCGGTTCGAACTGAAAAATCTTTTGCATTGGATAGCCCTTTATTCGTAGAGTGCTATAGGCTATATATCATCACGCTATACCCAATAGGAGCGGAGCAGTAATGGCTAATCTCAGGAACTACCGGTCCAAACTGAAGAATTCTTTTTGCGTTGGATAGCCCTTTGTTCGTGGAGTGCTATAGGCTATATATCATCACGCTATACCCAATAGGAGCGGAGCAGTAATGGCTAATCTCAGGAACTACCGGTCCAAACTGAAAAATTCTTTTTGCGTTGGATAGCCCTTTGTTCGTGGATTGCTATAGGCTATATATCATCACGCTATACCAAATAGGAGCGGAGCCGTAATGGTTAATCTCAGGAACTACCGGTCCAAACTGAAAAATTCTTTTTGCGTTGTATAGCCCTTTGTTCGTGGAGTGCTCTAAGTTATATATCATCACGCTATGACCAATAGGAGCGGAGCAGTAATGGCTAATCTCAGGAACTACCAGTTTGAACTGAAAAATTCCCCCGCTGCATCCGTCTGCCTGAACGTCTTAAACTCAAAAACTACCCAACGTATTAAGATGAAATTTGGTATGGAGACAGTTTGAGACCCTGCGAAGAACATAGGCTCCCGGGAAACTACTACTTTTATAATGGAAAACTTTAGCCTGAAAAACTTAAAACGCGGGCGGAGCCGCGAGCAAAAGCTAGTAATTTAATATATGTAAAATAATATTGGAGGGCAAATGCATTATTGTAGAGTAAATCTCGCAAGTTAGGAGTGCAGTTCATTTTGATTAAATTTATAAATAAATATGTTTTGCCCATAATAATAACCAATGAATGTTCCATTAGTTCAAAACAAAAGGTAATGATTACATATTTGTATCCAACTGTATATAAAACGAATTTAAGGTTTTAAAACAAAAAATTATCAACCATAAAACTTTTTACATTTCCCTATTACAATGTTTTTGGTCTAGTACAAACATCTTGAATTTTCGTTAAGAAACTTGTAAATGAATATTTTTATTTCTTTTATATTTGAAAATGTCAACTCACCATCATATTTGCTACACTCTTCATCATCTATTGATTCTGCATCATCATCATCCGACATAGTTTCATCATTTTACTTAGATCATCGACATTGTAATTCTTAAGGCGGATATTTAAATCCTTTTTGCTAAGCGCCAGCATGTGTTCAGTCGTTATTGTATCTGCAAAATTGATCTTAGCCCTTTTCTGTCTGTAAAATTTTTCATAAAAATTTACATATGAGAGTTTATTAGCGTAGTTTCATGGACATTAGACATTTTTGATTTAATGTGAGAATGCAGGAATACACAGGAATTTTGTGAGATTGTAAATAGCGCCCACTATAATATCTATGTTAGAAATGACTAACTGCGCATGTGATTCTAGCATCCATTCATAAATTTACTTTAGAATGTTTAATTTACGAGAATCAATTTTGAATAAGCTTTTAATAATGTTTTAAAAAATAAACAGTATTTCTCCCAATAAATAAAAATCATTTCAGATTTAAATTGGTTAATATACATATAAATTTATAAATGTTTATTGTACATAAATATTATTTACCTCAAGTTATCATCAGAGGCAATAGCTTTTTTCACAATATCAACATAGTCCTTGCATTTTTCAGCTGCTTGAGTGATGGCTTTATGAACAATTTTAGAGTTGAATATTGCAGATCCTGTAAGATCCAATAGGCATACTTCTTTGTATTGATTCATGCCAACTACAAGCAATCCTCCTGCAGTGAATACTCCTTCTTCTGTGTTGCTGATGCACACAGATTCCTCAATAAAGTTAGGGTCTGATAGTAAAATACTGAAATCAGATAACAGTAATCATTAATATGACACAAAATGTAGGCCTTTTGTAATTTTTGAGCTTATTTTAAGAATGTACATAAAGCTTATCTCAAATTATAACACCTATATTTGACATATAGAATTAAATCCACATTGTGTAGGTAAAATTAATAACTTCTTAACATAGTTTTATTAAAGTGCAAATTTATTAGGACATTATTTTTTTAAAGTGCCCAACAAAAATACTTATATTAATATCATACTCACTCTCCATTGTATATTGAGTATGTAGTACACACTGGATAATGATAGAGCACAGTAGGTATTGGATCCTTCTCACTGAGTGTATGAAAGATAATACTATCACCACTGCGAAGTCAGGCCGCCTGAAGTGAGCCAGAGAAGTGAGAGATGCAATACTGGCACATTCAATTACATTACCATCATGGTTTAATACTTTTATGTCCACTCTCAGTGACCACACCTGGAATTATTAATTAATTTTATTGAGTTTCAAGTTTTATTTTTGTGTTCATTGATTATGAAAAATGCCTCAATATCAATCAATTAATAATAATTTTATTTTATACTACAGATATTATAAGTATAGATAAGGCAACAAATATTTCAGGCCCCATAAATATTATAAACTAGCTTTTGCTCGCGGCTTCGCCCGCGTGAAGGTGTTTTCCAGGATAAAATTCCACTGTTTGATAAAAGTCTTGCTACATATTTTCCCGGTACTTATAGGTTCAAACTAATTTTATCCCCAATCTATAATTTCAGTTCAATCAGTCGAAAATCTAAGAACATTTATACAAACTTTCATCCCTATTTTATCCCCTTAAGGGTAGAATTTATCAAAATCCTTTCTTAGGGGATGCCTACGTCATAGTAGCTTTATGCATGTAAAGTCTTAGCCCGATCCGTCCAATGGTTTGGGCTGTTCCTTGATATATCACTGTCAGTCACCTTTGAGTTATATATTATATTAACAACTGAAGTTAGCTAAAATTGAGTTTCTCGAAGCCGACCACTATTTATGTACTATGTATTTTGAGACTATGCAATTTTGTCGCGTTCGCGTTTCACTTTCACTTTTGTTGAGTTTCAGAACGCGATATTAGATCCTCCAACGCGCACGCGAATTTGAACTTTATGCAGCGGTAATAAATTACAAATTGACTCTACGTATTAGTTAGAAAACGTTTGTATGGGAAATAGAAAAATGCTGTTTTGAGGATTTTCCCGGCAATTATTCGAATTTTTCTCACCTTTAAATCTTCCCTAGACCTCCACGAATAATTCAAGACCAAGATAAGATAAATCCGTTCAGCCGTTTCTCGAGTTTTAGCGAGACTAACGAACAGCAATTGATTTTTATATATATAGATGAAAACCTGCATATTTTATCATTTTGAATCTTCCACAAGCCCAATTCTTTTTACGGCTGGTGAAGATAACAGCTGGTTCTACACACTCATATACCAACCCCTTCTCTCAAAATAACAGAAATTTTCATACAATAAATGTACCCCTATTGATAGATGTTTTTATTACTTTTATTGAAATACAATATTATCCAATTACAATGGCCCTATGGCCATGCACCGCGAAAGCTGCCATGCACTCAGAAACAGACTTATTATCACAGCTTTGTTCC